>NC_058135.1:154450166-154518783 GCF_016433145.1 Gracilinanus agilis
TTCTTGGTCATCTCCCCTTTCCACCAACATGCTTCTTTATGGGATATAAATTTACTCCATTTTCTCTTTTTCCTCATTTCTCTTCATATTATCTTCTTTTTTTATATCTAGTTTTATATATGTTTATGTATACACATACATACATATATTTATGCATATATACATATTTATATATGTGTATATATATATATATATATATATATATATATACATTTCATCCTATACAGTTTGTCACTCTTCCCTCTGAATATACTTATTCTAGCAACCCCGATGAAAATAACAATTTTTAAGAGTTACCAATATCATCTTTTCTTATAGCGATACCAATCATTTTAACTTATTGGGTCCCTTAAAGAAAAAGTATTTTTTGTTTTGTTTTTCCTCTTTTAATTACCTTTTGTTGATTCTCTTGAGTTTTGTGATTGGGTAGCAAATTCTCTGTTTAAGTCTGTTTTTTTCTTTATGAATGCTTTATTTATTAAATCACCATACTTTCCCCTGCAAGAATATAGTCAGTTTTGCTGAATAGTTAATTCTTAATTGTTGACCCAATTTGCTTGCTTTCTGAAATATTATATTCCATACCTTCCAGTACTTCAATGTAGATGCAGCCAGATTCTGTGTTATTCTAACTGTGGTTCCCAGGTATCTGAATGACTTCTTCTTAGCAGCTTGTAATATTTTTACCTTCATCTGGTAATTTCTGAATTTGGCTATAATATTCCTGCAAGCTGTCAGTTGTGGTTTAAAAGTAGGAGGTGATCTGTGGATTCTTTCAATTTCCACTTTTCCCTCTTGTTCAAGAATGTAGGGGCATTTTTCTTGGATACTTTCTTATAGGATGATGTCCAGGCTTTTCCTTTTATCATGATAGTCTGGTAGACCAAATCTAAAATTGTCTCTCCTGAATCTATTTTCAAGATCTGTAGTTGTGTTAATTTGGTGTTGCATATTTTCCTCAATTCTTTCATTCTTTTGATTTTGTTTTATATTTTCTTGGTGCCTTGTGAAGTCATTTGCTTCAAGTTGTCAGATTCTGATTTTTAAAGACTGTATTTCATCCCTGGCTTTTTCGTCATCCTTCTCCTTCTGGTCTGATTTTCTTTGTAGGTCATCTTTCACCTTCTTTGTTTTCTTTTCAAGCTGGTCAATTTTGGATTTAAAGACACTGTTTTCTTGTTTTAGTTTATGTATTTCCTCTTTCCAATTATCTTCAACTTCTTTTGATTTTTTTTTGAGTTCTTGAGTTAATTGAATTTTGAGATCTTCCAAAGTCTGTTTCCAATCTCTGAAGTTTCTTTTGTTTTGCTTGGAGTTTCTTGAACTTCTTCTATTTCATTTGGTCTTAGTTCACTTCCTGGAATGAAGCTGTCAATTGTAATTTCTTTTTTCTTTTTCTGTTGTTTACTCATATTTTTCCTTTATTTCTCCTCCTGTGCCTTCTCTCTTCTGCTGGATGATTAGTTTAAGAAGATGGTTTTAATGCACTTTGATGTAAGATCTTCCCCAGACAGCAATAGAAGTTTGTAGCTACTTTCTCTGCAGTCTATGCAGGAGGGGTGTTGGAGTTTCCCTGCCCTCTGAAGACTTTTTATCTGTCTTATTGATGGGATTAAGCCAGGTTGGGATTGATCTGTAGAGCTTAATGACCCTTGAGGCTAAATCTTCAAAAGAATGGAGTGGGGGGGAGGGCAGATGGAGCATTTCCTCTGCATCTAGGATGCCCTCTCTGCTTTTAACCTCCAGCTGCCTCCCTGTGTCTGTGCTCAATTCCCTGATCCAGTCTCCAGCAAGGCTCTCTCTCTGGACTAGTATGTTTCCCTGCCCAGAGATTTCAGGAACCCCTGGAGACCCCTCACAGCATGTGGGGGATGGGTCCTGGGATTCCCCTTCTTCCTCACCCTCAAACCCAACAGGTCAGAAATTCAGGCCTTTTTTTCTTGACATACCTCTTGAGTTGTCTAGCAGTAGGATTGCCCAGGTTCCGTCCTGTTGTTAGATTTGGTTTTCTTTCCCCTTGAAATGCTTTGTTTTTATCTCAGTGTGGAAGGGCATGGAGGTCTGAAATTTTGCTCTGTCTAAGCCTCCATCTTCCTAGAATCCCAAGAGTGAATACAATTTTGAGAGTTAAAAATAACATTTTTTCCTTATAGGAATAAAAATAATTTGATATTATTAATGGTCTTAAAGAAGAAAATTAATTTTTTTTTCTTTCCCCTCACTTTCATATTTACCTTTTCATGTTTCTCTTGATTTTTGTGTTTGAACATCAAACTTTCCACTTAGTTCTGATCTTTTCTTCACAAATACATGGAAATCTTGTATTTTGTTGAATGCCCATACTTTCCCCTGGAAGTCTATAATCAGTTTTGATGTGTAGATGATCCTTCGTTGTAGAACCAATTCTCTTGCCTTTCTGAATATCATTCCAAGCCTTGTGGTCTTTTAGTGTGGAGGATGCCAGATCCTGTGTAATCTTGACTGGTGCTCTTTGATATCAGAATTGTCTCTCTGGTTTCTTGTAATATTTATCTCCTTAACTTGGAAAATCTTGAATTTTGCAATTGAATCTGGGGTTGTCTTTTGAGGATTTAATGTAGAGGGTCATCTATGTGTCCTTTCAACATCATTTTCCCCTCTTGTTCAAGAACATCAGGGCAGTTTTCTTGTATATTTTCTTGTAGTATGATGTCAAGATTCCTGTTTGTTTCTGATTTTTTCAGGAAGACCAATGATTCTCAAATTGTCTCTTCTAGACCTGTTTTCTTGGTCAGTCATTTTTTATTTCATGTTTCCTTCTATTTTGTCAGTCTTTTGACATTGCTTTATTAATTCTTGCTGTCTTGTGAGATCATTAATTCCTACTTGCCCAATTCTAGTTTAAAGTCTAGTTTTTGACTATAATTTTTTGGTTTTTCTTTTTTGGTCTGGTCTATCCTACTTTTCATTGCTTCCAGCAGGTCATTTTTTGTCTTTAATTTGATTAATTTGATTATCATTTCATTTGATCTCTAAATCTCGATTTCCAAGTGTGAAATTTTTCTTTTAAACTGTTATTTTCTTTTTGAACTATTTCCCACTCTTCTTGCCAAATCTTTTCCACCTTTCTCATGATCTCAGATTGGAACTCTTCAAGATCTTGTGACAAATTTCCATCTTGGGGGGAAGGTTTGGATGTGTTTACTTCATTGTCCTCCTCTGCTGTCTCCTCTGTGGTCTGGATATTTTCTCTGTAATAATTATCCAGGGTCAGTGCCTTTCTCTTGTTCCTTTTGATGGTTTGAAGGTTTTATTTCTTTGGCATTACTTCCCATCACTATTGTGGTTTTTTGTTCCCAGCCAGAAGTCAGTTTGAGGAAGGCAGGCTCTCTGTGTATGGTGCTACAGAGCAGTTTTTGCCTGAGGCTATTTTTCCAAGTCTCCATGTGTGCCATGGAGACTACTTCTTCTACTGTGTGCCACACCTTTCCCCCTTCACTCTATCTCTGAGCCCATGGTCTGCACTCTTCAGCCTCCTATTGTCTCAAATCTAGCTGCTCTCAGGGGTAATTCCCTGGTGGTCTTAGACAGCTGCTAAGAACCTAGAGATTGCCCCACACTTGCCCTGATTCTGAAGCACTGGCTCTGACTCTGATACAGTATATAGGATGGGAGAGGGTTGTTCAGCTCACGTTTTGGTGGGAGCTATTTTACCCCCTTATAGCATGGAAATGCCCAAATCCCACATTCTTTTAATGCTGTGTACTATTGTCAAGCCCCTTCATTCATCTGAACTTGTATTTTTTTGTCCTTTTGAGGTATCATATATAGGTTGGTGGTGATGAGAGTAAGAGACCTGTTTCTATTCTGCAGCCATCTTAATCCTGAAGTGATTCTTAGATTCTTAAAACTCTTTTTAGCTGGATTCTACAGATCCACAGAGCCAGGTGATGCAGTGGCTAGTATTGGGCCTAGAGAAAAGAAGACATGAGTTTTAAATCCCATCTCAAACACTTGCTAAATTTCCTCAAATGTAAAATGGGGATAATAATAGCACTTACCTTGAAGAGTTAGTTATGAAGATCAAATGAGTTAATAATTGTGAAGTGCTTAGCACTATGCCTATCAGTAGTTGGCTTGTTTCCTACCTTCCTTCTACAGCTGTTATTTTCCTCACTTTGCAGATGAGGCAGCTGAGTTCCAAGGTAGAGGATAGATTGTCT
The DNA here is from genome assembly GCF_016433145.1 of Gracilinanus agilis. Lineage (NCBI taxonomy): Eukaryota > Metazoa > Chordata > Mammalia > Didelphimorphia > Didelphidae > Gracilinanus > Gracilinanus agilis. The sequence continues at coordinate 154,454,369 of NC_058135.1, forward strand.
CCAGAATTGCTATGGGTTCTTGATTCAAAGTTAAATTATAATATTTTGTGGACAAAATTGGGCACAGTTACAGGAAAGTCACTAATAGTAAAGGAAGAGTGAAAATGTGGTAAGCTATACTGATTGAATGTCATGGTAGGATTGGAAAGAAATGGTCAATGATTACATACTCCTTTGCATTAGGATATGCCTTCCTACTGGTCAAGCCCTGCTCTCACTTTGGAAACTAATGACTTAGGAAATGCTCAGAGACTTAATTTGGGTTGCTTAGCAGCCCTCAAGAAAAATGTTTACCAATATTTGGATGAAAAGCAGAACAAAAGTCATCCACATCTCTTTTTCTACATTGATAACCAAAGAAAAGAAGAAGTGAAATCTTTGAGAAGGGCACTCTATGCAAAAAGAAACAGTGCTCTCTATATAATTACATCACTGTTTTATAAGTTCTTCTGAACTAATTTGTGGTTGACCTTTCCATAGAGTTGCCAAAATGGAAGAAATGCTCTTTTTGGAAGCCCTAAAAATGGAATTTTATCTAAGAACAACAGTCTGTTAATCTGACCATATATTATTCTGTCTGACCAGAAACTTAATATAAGGACTAGTATTTTAGAAACAAAATCAATCAATTTTATATTTCTTCCTTTTCTGCTTGTATCTGCAGCTTTAAAGCTTGTTTTGATTCTCATTTGTACACTACTGATTACTTTCTACTTGAACTTATGAGAAATGTCTCAAGGCTCATCCTCTTTTTAGGAAGCAAGACTAGCAGTAATCTTTGACATTTTAATGTAATTGGAGATACTGGAAGATACTCTTATGGGGAAAACAGGGGGAGTTAACTTAAATATTTATCTGGGTTCAGAAAGGTGAGTAGGATACAGGAATAGACAATAGTCTGGGACCAAATAAGTTAAGGAAACTGGGTTTAGCTTTTTGGAAATGGCAGTTGACAGGAGTGACAGTTGGGCTTTAACTATCACCCTGTTCCACCTAGACAGGCTGTCTGTGAAACCAGCAAGAAAATTACAAGAGGGCTTATAAACAAGTTTAATTTAAGGAAAGTATAGTCTAAAGAAGGAGAAGGGGTTTCTATTCTATATTTTTATTTAGTGCTTATTATGTATTTGTTGTGCAGGCATGTCTTGCTCTTGGTGACTTTATTTTCTTAGGAAAGATACTGGAATGGTTTGGTGATTTTTTCTCCAGCTCATTTTACAGATGAGGAAACTGACACAAACTGTTGTGTCTGAGGCCAAATTTGAACTCATGTCTTTTTATCTTCAGTCGTAGCTCTCTATGCACTGTACTACGTAGATGTCCCAATAACACTGTGCTAAAGCTCTGGGCAAAGAAAGACAAAACAGTCCCCACACTTAAGGAGCTCACATTATAATTGGGGAAACAGCATGCAAACAAGTAACTACATACTATGTCCAAGATTCATACAGAGTAGATGGAAGGGGAAGTTTTCACAAGAAAAAATTATAGGAGATTAAAGAATTGGAAAAGATAATAAATAATAAGTAAGATTATAACTTAGGATTTGAGGTGAGTCTTGAAGAAAGCCAGGGTAAGTAAGATACAGAAATAAGAAAAGAAACCAAGATACATCAATGAAGAGGCAAAAAAGATATTTAGATGGGAGGTGGGTATCAGGAGATTAGCATCACAAGTGAGGAACAGCAAATGGGCCAATGTAGCTGAATTGTAGAATGTAATATCATACATCTCCTTTTAATTTGTTAACATCCAAACTAAATGTATGTTTTTATTTTTTAAAAATAAAGCAAACTTGGTGGGTGGAGCATAAGCTACATTTTAATGAGATTAGGTAGACAATTTATAGCTTAGGTTTTTCCAAACATTTTGGTGTTTACATATACACATTTTTGGATTGGTTATACCACATGTTTTAATCTAGAAGTTCCTGTCATGACCTTGGCCAAGGTAGATGTTTCCTGCATATATTTCTTTACTGTTGTTTTGTGCATGACTCTGTGTGTCTCTTTTCTAATTCCCACACAGTTTTCTTTTATTCCTGCGAAAATCAATACCACAATGTTCTAAAATTTAGAAGCCTTTGTATTTTGCTTTTGGTATTCTTGAGTTTCAGGGTTTTTTTCTAACGGAAATGTAAGATGTGTTTCAATGTTCTTTTTTTTATATTCTTCTTGTTCAGTTTCCTTTTACTATATTAAAAGTTATAAGCAAGAGTGCAAAGCAAGGCAGATTGAAAATAAACGTGGTTGATATACACTATCAGCCACAGCATCCTATTTTTCAGGGTAACATGTAGGCATTTATACTAATTTTGTGAAACTTTAAAAGCAATCTTGGGATTTATTGCAGACTTTGAGTTGGATTTTGATCTGTGTTTCAATTCCTCTTCTTAAAAGAGGGGAAAATACTGTAAAATTATCTGGCATACCTTAACAGTCTGAAAATGTAAAAGATCTGGATAGATATCAGATAGTAAGAAATAATGTTTTCAAATAAAAGTTATTTTATCCCTTGATGCAAAACTGTTTTAGAGACAAATTTACCTTATTGAAGTTCTCTCACTTTTTTGTTTACTGCAATGTACCAATTTAAAATTAGTGGGTTAAATTATTTTTTTCTTTCATTTAATATTTGCTGAGTGCCTAGGGAGGAATAGGAATCCTACAGTAGAAAATAATTTACAAAGGTAGAAAATATGCTCTGTTTCAATTTCTATTCTGAGAGTTAAAAAAACCAAACAATAATAACAAAGTATTCAAAGCAAAATAGAAAATGATTATATTTTTTTCTGATATCTCAGATAGTATGTTAGATTTTGATTTAATTATTGCTCCAAGAGGTGGAAAGGGTTTAGGTAAGCAAGTGAGAAAAAAAGAGAGTTTTAATTGGCTTCTGGTTACACAACAATACATAGTTATGTTAGGTCACTGGGCAAATGCCTTGTTTTGGGACAAATAGTTTCAGTTAGTCAGCAAGCATTGTTTGAAGGCCCATTTTGTGCATGGAATTATACTAGGAGAAAGGGATAAAAATATAAAGAAAGGGACAACTCCAAATTCAAGGAGTATATATTTTAATGTGGGAAATAATTTTGTATAGATAAGTATGTATATATTCATACATATATACACATGGCTACATATGTGTATATACTTCTATGCAGAAATGCAGAATAACTATAAAAATGATATATACAAATGAATTAAAAACTAGTTAAATAAATAGTAGTTTGATAGAACTAGAGTCCACTAGCAGTTTGCAGGGAGTGATCAGAATAATCTTCATTTAGGAATTTCTACTTTAGCTGCATCTTGAAGGAAGAAGGTGATTCTAATATTGTGAAACAAAGAGAAAGATTAACTTCCATCTTTTCTTAAAGATGTGGAAAAAAGTATAGACTCCACAGCCTCCCATAAAATCTCATTCTAGTGGTTTCTTAACTTGATGATCATGAAGTTCTTCATATCCAAAGGAAGATTTTCTGCTTTCATTTGTGCCCCTTTTTTCTTGTTTGCTTTGCCTTTAACTTGGAGTACCACTGTTAAGTGCATTCTCCAAATGTTCATTCAAAATACAGAGGAAATTGCATTATCATCAGCATTACCTTCTGACAGATGACAGTGATACACTAAAGTAGCAGCTTTAATTAAAGTTTAATTTTAGCAATCAGGATAGGCACCATTAAAATGAGATTATTACATTTTGTCTCAATGATGTCTTAGAAAATATTAGAAGGTAAGTCTTAGCACAAAGGCCACTGATTTGCCCCTTGGGGAGAAATTAAAAAGTCTTCAATGCTATTATGGTATCATAGTGCTACAAAGAATTTCTAAAGTTCATCTAATCCATTTCTTCATTTCAGAACGTAAATTTAAATTATCCCAAAGTATTGTCATCAACTCTTCCCCTTCCAAGAAAACTATATGGATCCTAATTAACTTTCAAAGTAAATTAGAATTTATCAAAGGCTTTTAGTTCCTTATTTTAAAAATTAAAAGAACTTAATTTTTTTTCCTTTCCAGTTGTAAATAGATATATTTTTACTTGCCATTTCCTATTAAACTCCTTTCTCTGAGTTCTTTGTTGTCACAAAGAAAAACAATTAAGTTCTTATTTTTATAATCAGCAAAGCCATCACATCTGGCAGTATTGTAATATATACTTTCCTACCTCTCTATTGAAATATTTCATTCCTATGCCCTCTGGTAAGAAGATTGTTTATTACAACTAATTTGAGTATAGATATCTCAGTATTTGCTTTCATTTATATTATAGCCATTGATCTCTTAAATGACACCTCTAAGGATCTTTTTTTTTTTTGTCTTCATGTTCAAATTCTATTGGCTGTTCTGATAATCCTTTCTCTTTTCAAGTAGAAAATTTCTCATTAATTGAACTTGTATCTGTAGTGTCTGTCATAGTATCTGACATACACTACATACTTTTTAATTGAGTATAGCTCTCTTTATTCTAGTAGTTTTCACTTTCTTTACCCTCATCTAAAATCCTCATATTTGTAATTTCTTACAACAAAAAATACTATTTTCTTATTTCCACAATTTGTTGTCATTATGCATTTTCCTGTTTAGGTTTTGCTACCACACAGAGTTCTGTAATAAATACTTTATTATATTTGAGATCTTTCTTTCATATACCCAGTAATAAGATCATTGGGCCATGGGTTATGAACCATTGAGTGAATTTTCTCATGTAATTCAAAGTTGTTTTCCAGAGTAGTGGGACTACTTAATTGCTTCACCAACAGTCTGTTATTGTGCTGTTCTGCTATAGGTCCAGTCTACTTTTCCAAGAACCCTCAACAACCTGATTTCTGCTTTAAAGAGGTAAACCCATATATCTTGGCTTCTATCAGATTTACTCAAATCCAGTCTTTGTATTTCAGGAATGATACTGGAAGTATGGAAAAGAAATATTAAAAGGGCACTATCCTAAATTGGATCCAGATCAAGTAATTTTGAAACCACCCTTTAAACCTTGCATGATATATTCATTTATTTGTGTGCTGGCATCCCCCAGGGGTACAGCCATTTACAGCATTTTGGGGACATTTCTATTTTGTCCCAAAACAAAATGAGACAGACAACTTTCACTAATGCTTGTTACCTTAATGAATAAGATTAAGATACATGAAGGCATAAAGAATGAGCTTCTGTGAACAAAGAGAAGAGACTGTGCCTCCTCTTGCTCTCATGGCTTCAACTCTTAGACTGATTAAAAAAATAATGAGCTCCCTGCATTCCAGGTTAGCCTGGGCTGAATAGTTTTTTTGGAATAAAGAAGGAATTGTTAATAATTTTATGGCTTTCACTATAGGCAAGAGAATTTCAGCAATCATATAGAAATGACTACCCTCCCAGCGAGGCCTTTTTGTGGATTGTAGACAGAAAAATGAATGAGGACTATGACTATGAACACAGGAAGTGTAGCAAAAAAACCTATTGATATATTACCACCTGTATAAACTTATGGAAGACCATTGAAGTCATTAGTCAGTGGATTTCTAATAATCTCTTCTATCCTCTGAAGCAAAGACTCTTACTATATTTAAGAAAATTTAAAAAAAAAAACTTACCTACAAAATTATAGTGGTTCTACAATAATACAAATCAGCTTTGGCTGTGAACTAACAAAAACAGCTGCTATTGATATGGTAAATTAAATTTTGCCTAGCACTTTTTACTATCTCACTTGATTCCCAGAGATTGGAATGATTTCCCCCATTTTACAAATGCAAAAATGGAAGCTTAGGAAAGTTAATTAAATATTTTGGGTTAGAGGTGGAAATGTTCTGAAATTGGAGAAGGGGCTAGATTTTTTTTTCATCTCTTTTTCAAATTTTAGTAGCAAATACTTTCTAAATGAATATTTATGAGTTTAGTCTAAATCCCACCATGGGGATTAGCCTATTGTCTTTCCATGTGAAGTAAATCACATAATTTGAGTACAGTCAACTGAGCCTAGAATGAATACTGAGAGCTTAAAATAGATGGTCCCCATAGTTTTAGTGAAGTTTAAAACTTTGATAACTTTAATATGTTGTCTATCAACTTAAATATCTATTATGAATATGGTGTGAATCTTCAGAGTTGTTTTACTTTGCACTCAATAATGGTTGGAGAAATTGCTTTCACATGGTTGCTGATAAGTTGTCTTTCTTTTTTTTTAAAGTGAGTGTTCATCCATGAGAACATTATACACATAGAGATTGTAACATTGTGGAATGATCAAATGTGATTGACTTTGCTAATAAAAGCAATGCAATGATCCAGGACAATTCTGAGGGACTCATGAGAAGGATTTTTTTTTGTCCACATCTAGAGAAAGAACTGTGGGAGTAGAAACCCAGAAGAAAACATGTGATTTATCATTTGTTTATATGGGTATGTGATTTAGGGTTTTGGCTTTAAAGGATTGCTCTTTTACAAAAATGAATAATATGGAAATGGGTTCCAGTGATAATATATATATATATATATATACATATATATGAAAATATATATGTATATATCTCCCAGTGGAATTGCTCGTCAACTCCAGGAGAGGGGAAGGATGAGGGGAGGAAGAAAACATGAATAATATTAGCTTAGAAAAAATTTAAAAAATTTAAAAAATGTGTGTTCAGATCACTTCTTAACAACATTATCTATTAAGATTATCCCATTCAACTGCCTCTTCTTATTCTACCTTTATGATTTTATTTTTGCAAAAATGTTGATAAGAATTGCCTATTTTATGTTTTGTGGTTACTTTTATCCTTTGCTTAGTTGAGAATTCCTTTCTTAGTCAGAGTTGCGAAAAGGACCTCTTTTTATTCACCTCTAATTTTTGAATGATATAGCATTTTATGTTTTAGTTAGCTATCTATTTGTGTCTTATTATGATGTGTTGTATAAAATGTTTGCCCCAATGAAATTTCTCTAAAACATTTTTCTTGGCCTATATATTCCTCAAGGACGTCACTTTCAGACTGTCAAATTCAATTATCTCTGAGTCTCCAGATTTGAGGTGCCACTTCTCTTTGCAGATGACTATCTTAAAAGGTATGGTTGTTTGTGAAAGACTATGAGAAGGAGGCATCTCAGAATAACTCAAGAATCAATTTTGTGGCAACAGAGGCAAATGGGACTTCCATCATTTGTCATGCCAGTTCTTAAATACTTATGTGAACCATCTGTGATCTCATCAATTTGGCTAGAGCCATCAAAAATGCAGATTGTGGCCCTCCCTATCCTTGTCCTAAATTCACTAAAACAGGACTATTCAACATGTTTATTGTGTTCCTTCAATTTTACCTAGCATTCAGAGAACGCTCATTCCCCTAAGTGCTGGATACCTTAATGAAGCTAGCTGATGGCCACGAAGGGGCATATTAGACAAAGAACTAATTTGGAATTAGGAACCTCACATAAAATACAGATTCAGATGCTTACCAGCAGGGCAATCCTGGTTAAGTCACACAATTTTTGTTTTTCTTCATTTCTTCAATCACAAAATGGAGATGATAATAATATCACCAGCTACCCAGCCTTGTTGTGAAGATAAAATGTGATAATATTTATAAAGCAAACTTTAAAATTCAATATGGGTCATATAAATATAATATATAGTAATAAAATATATTATATTTCTATAACAATATAGTCATTAAAATGCTATGTACTTTTATTAATCTCCTATTATCCTTTAGTCTCACTACCTTATGCCCATTTTCTCTTGTGGCATCATTTACTCAAATCCTCCTTCAGAGCTCTTCATCTATATATGTTACAGTCTTTATACACCCACCACATACCTCTCAATTTTCTTCTGTGTGAAGTACTTTTCAAGATTTACCTTGGCATATTAAGAATGAGAGGACTTATAGTGAGGTAAATAAAGTTGGGAACTTTAGGGAGCACTAAAACCATACTGATAGTTTTCCATGATTGGCCTTTGCTGTAATTCTGAATTCAAATCCAGAATTTTTAATTTTAATTAAATAATTTTATTAATTTAATAAACAAACAAATTAATTAATTAATTAAACTTTAAAGTTGTTTTTATTTGTGCCATTGAATTCCTTGTACAGTTTCGCACGTTTTTTTTTAATTTTGTTATCAATTCATGCTTCTTACTAAGTTTCCCTAAATTCCTTATATTTGTAGGAAAAGATCTGATAAAACTATAGATTTAGAGCTGGAAGGGATTTTAATAGGCTTAACCTAGCCCCGGCATTTTATTAAAAAAAAAAAGGTAGACAAAACCCAGAGACTTAAAGTGACTTTCCCAAGATGATGGAGATAATTTGAGTATAATTTGAACTTAGGTCTCTCTGACTCCAGATCCAGTGCTCTATACACTACACCTATAATTTTCCTTAATTTTCTATGTCATCCATCTGCCACAAGTGATTCAGACATTCTCCAATACCATCCTCATACAACACTGTATTAGTGAGCTCACTATTACCACTAGGAATATACACCATTCCACTCCAAGAACTTTGACCTGAGTAGAGTGAACTCGCAGATCTCCTGGTTTTCAGGAGATGCTGAGCTCTTGCTAAGGAAGATGCTCTACGTGGCCTATCCACACATTGATTTATTAACAAACATTTTTAAGATCTTACTATGTACTAAGTACTGAGAATAGTCTCTTGGAAGAGAGCTTTTACATTCTCAAAGCACTCTAGGGTCTCCCTGGCTTCCAAGCTCACTGACAAACTTTACATTTCATCATTTTGCCTCTCTGTAAGATTATTTTCCTCGTCATCACTATATCCTTATATTTTAAATACTTTCAAAACAATGACTAAATTTGTATTGCAATATTTTTCTACATTTTAGATAAAATTCAAATTGTACTCTGTGTGAATGTGCACACACATGCTGCACTTTTCTGGGGACAAAGCACTCCGTACACATAGAGTAGTAGAAGTAACCTTTACATAATATGTAATAATGCACACTAAATGACCTTTTATATATTATATCCAATTTTTATTTGTGCCACTTGAAAGACTATTTTCCATTAAATGTGTATATATTTTTGAGAAAAAATAGATTGATTTGAAAATAAAAGTGTTATTTGTTTCAGTCTCATTTCATGCCATTTGAGTAGATACTACATAGCTGAAAACCTGTTTTATGCTTTTTATTCCCTTGATATGGGCCTTTTATATCTGACATATCTTAGGGTGTCAAGAGTTATGTAGAACAATATTTTAATATTACCAGAAACTGAGAGAGCACTTTCCTTTATTAATGTACAGTAACAAAGGTAAATCCCTTTAATTTTGGTCCCAGAATACAGCATCTCAGTGTTTGTTCTATTCTCAATGAGATGCATAAAGTAGCATAGCAGATATGAAAATACTGTATTTTCCATATTAATATGTATTCATTTAAGAAAATAATGTTATTTTACTTTTAGTACTGAAAATCTATTGCCAATTTTTAAGCCAATGAAATCAGATTGGAAATACTCTCTCTGTTTTGTTTATCTATTTGTAGCCCCACTGGAACATGTATTTTCATTTTTGTTTTCTAGGAAAGGAATAGAGTATAGAAAAGCCCCCATAGTGACTAGCTCCTGAAAACACAACTGAAACTTGAATGTGTTTTATTAAATTTCAGTCATACCTTGCAACTATCTTGGGAAAAGCAAAGACAAAAACAAAAACAAACTTAAACTATGGGACCACCTGAGCCATTAATATTGAAAATTTAGGTTTATTTCAGTGAAAGGGGTCTGTATGTTCACAAGAAGGAAATAAATTGTAGTTGACAGATTCTGCTATTTCATCCCTTTATAATATAATCTAGGCAAGTCTGTTTGAGGAACATACCAATTCATTCTTTTGTGACAAGTTAACCAGATTTTTAACCAAACTTTGTATTGTTGGCCTAGAGAAGAAGAAAAGCCATCATCTACAGTTTAAGCTAATATCATCTTACTTAGTGAATATGACCAAAACATTAAACAAAAATATGATTAGTATAACACTAAAACTGTTAATAGATATGTGGCATTTGTTATACATTATATTGAATAGTTTTCCAGCTTTTTAAGTTTTTTTATCCATATAAAGAGAACTATGTAACTGAATCTCTACAAGTATGCCTGTGTTCAGATAGAATGATTTCCTAATTTATCATTTCCTTTATAGTTATTTGTTATAAGATTTACCTACTATTGTGGATTTTTAAAATTATTATTTAGAAATCTTGATGCAATTTTTTTGGTGGGAAATTGAGGTTTGCCTAGTTTTTAGCCTGAAATTTTGCTTTTACTATTGTCTCAATTAGCATATTTTCTGATTCCCTAGGCTTTTCCAAGTATCAAACCATAAACAAATATAAGTAGATTCATCTCCTCTATCTATATTTCCTCCTTTTATTTTTCCTTTCTAATTCTATTATTATGATTTCCAAAGACATATTAAATATGTGTGGAGAGAGTGTATATCCTTGTTTTACTTATAGTCATTTGGCGGGAAAATATTCTAGGGTTGCATAAGATGTGTGCTTTTGGCTTTAGAGAAATTCTTTGATTTGAAAATACATTTCTTTACTTAGAGAGGGAAAGAGAGAGAAAGATAAAATTCTGAGTATAATTGACTTAATATGTCTGAATATTTTATTAGATCAATGGCCATCTGATTTCCCAATTAGAAGAGACAAATGAATGATATATATAGAGAGAGCTTCTTTTAAGATGAAAAAGAGAAACTTATGGGGGTGTTGGTGGGAAGATTTACAATAAAAGATGCCATTTCTAGGAAAGTTAAGATATTACAGTAATATAGTAGATTAAGAAGATATGACATTCACAATTCAAAATAATAAGGAAGTTGAAGATTTACAGGCTTATGACACACATTGCAAAATGTTGTAACTGCTAGTTTACACTGTTGTCAGTTTTGACATAGTAAAGATAGTACTGGGAGCTTTTTGATTTTATAGTTGCAAGAGGTGCAGTTAGCTGACAGAAAGGGGATTTAAGGCCAGGGTTTTTAAACAACAAATATCCCAAGAGTCATCCAGTGTTAAGCTTCATCTCTATTACTGGATCATCTTTCTTCACTAATAACATTCATCAATGGAAATCTTTTCCCACCTCCAAAGTATTGCCTTTTTCCTTCTCCTTTCTCTTTTTAATCTTTACCCCATTCTCCTTCAGAACCCTGAATGTTCTTTGCTTTCTGAGACCACAAAAGCTCCCTTTCCCTCAAGGATAGTTGATCCTTACACATCACTTACTCCCCTCCATCTTTTGCTCTCCTTCTCTGTTTTTTGTGCCTTCTTACTTTGTAAAATAGTCCCACAAAATTAGTATTCGCCCACAGGTAGGGGGTGGTTTCAGATTCTGTCCATAATACTCCTTGTCTACTACTTCATTATTCCCTCTACCAAATTTCTACTTTCAACTGTCTCCTTATGTATACTAAAAAAAAGAAGTTTATTTGTTGGTTTCTACTGTTCTTTCTGTAGTCATTTTGTTGCTGTCCTTTCCTGCTTCATTTATCACTGATCGTTTATCATTTATTTACCCTTCCATGTCTGTTCTTTGGGGTGTTCAAGAAGCAAACAATCTCTTTAATCCTGGTTTTCTTTCTAAAAAAGATTTCAAAGTATTCTTTATTATTGAATTCCAGTTTTTATGCTATACAATTAAGCTCGGGTTTGAAGGAAAAGTCACACTGGGATTTATCTATCTGAGTAACATTGTTTTATTCTATTCCTTCTTTCTCTTTCAGTGTGTTCTTGTGTTATTTGAATACCTTTTCCTTTGTCTTAGAATGTCTTTCTCCTGATGGCATACAGAGCTATTTCTTCTGAATTGATGACTTAAATTTAACCAGTATGTGTCTTGGTGTTTACACCTTATTGTTGTTGATAGTGTTTTTGGTTTTTTGTTTGTTTTTTGTTTTTTTGTTTTCTATAGAAGTGATCTGTAATTAAGATTTAATTTTCTATGTTGTGATGCTATGGGTAGTTCTCTTTTTAAATATAAATATAAATATAAATATAAATATAAATATATATATATATATATATATATCTTTAATTATAGTATTAAGTTTTTTTTGTCATGTCATATTCTTCTCAGACTTTTGTATCCTTAGGTTTTTCTCTGGGTACTCTGTCTTTGAATTTAGTATGTGTTACTTGAATAATGAACGTATTTTCTTTTAATGTTAGGTTGTTTTTTTTTGGTATTCTTCTTCTTATTTCTCCTTTACTTCTGTGTATTTTCATTCTGAATCTCTTCTTCCTATGTATGTTTGTGACTTTCTATGGCATATACAAATATTTTTCTTCTGTTCATTATTATTGATGTGTAGGATATAAATTCAGCCCTCATAATTCTCATTTCTTTTTTAAACCACTTAAGAGTAGTGTGTTGTGATTCTGTACTCTCCTAAAATTCCACAGGATCCTTTCTCTCATCAAATATGGGATCATTTTCTTTTTTCTTTTTTGCAGTATTTATTTAGATGTGTCTGAAATTGTTTAACACGTCTACAGGCCATATTTCCTGTTGTCATTGTTTTTCAGGTTGCTTTATCTATTTATGTTCAAAGTGTTTGAGTTTTCTTTTTTCCTTGACATTTTTCATCCTTTCAGTCAACCTTCCCTGTCCTTATTTTCCTTAACATTCACTTTCTGACTTTCTCCTTTCTGTTTCTGGTTTTCTAGGGGGTTGGATATGAAAGCATCTCAGCCTTCTTACACTCTCTGTACTTCAAAATAAACCATAACCTGCTCCAAATGATTTTTGGATGCTATGAATACGTCCAGCTGGACGTTATGCTCTCCATAGCCCCACACACACACACACACACTCAGTGTCTTATCCTCATGTCCAGTACAATTCCCTGACTTCCTCAATTATCTGGCCTGGGAATGGCAGTTTAGAGTCTACTTTCCTTGGCACAGATAATTTAGAACTTTGCAGAACTAGTACTACTGGGCTGTGGTCTTTGGAAGGATTTTTCTTCCAGGAATTGGAATCTCCACAGCAATGAAAAAGGCCACGGGGAGACCTGGAATGGGTTTTGATGCCAGTTTGTGTCATTTCCTTGGATCTCCTAGGATAATCTTCTTGCTAATGGAATGAAAGATGGGAGAAGCATACAGAGTAATATCAGGATAAGTGAGTATGTATGTCAATGAGATTTTTTGTTTATATTTTTGTTTGCTTTAACCATTTTTTTGAATCTATGTTTCCTAGACAATGTAGATAGCTAAAGTCACTTCATATTTGGTGCAAAATTTATGTATTGGAGATATTTGAGAGGTTGTAGATATTAGAGAAAGTAATTTAATCCAATATATTGTGGCTCACCCTTCCAAATTCATTTCTTGATTACTTTTCTGGACTCTTGTCTGCTTCCAACAAACCAACCCGCTCTCTGTTTTGCATAGATCTTATTCATTTTTTTTCTATAGCAGTCTATTTCTTTAAATCTTTTAATCCTCATTACAAATTATGATTCTTCTCTAGACTAATCCTTTATCTCTCTGATGATCCTTGTATTACACATCATTTTGGTTCATCTGCATTTTGTTCTTATCCTTTTGTCTTGTACCTCATCCACTAAAATCATCTTTCAAAATCTGATTGTCATATGGAGGTCCTGGGTTCTTGTGGGTTATGCCAGGGGAATACAAGAAATGGAAGATACTATGAAAGTAGAATGATAATGATCACAATACTGTTATGTTCATTGTCTTAAGACCGCTGTAGTTAAGATTAAACTTGCTTACTATCAAATGAATCACATGGTGATGACTCTTTTTGGCCAAAGTGATACTTGCAGATTGTCTACTAAGTTGTTAACGTGTTGCAGCCTCCATTGTATTAGGGAATAATCACATTTATTAAAATGCCAATTCTTAAATTTTGAAACATCTTGCACCTCATTGTTCTTCCTTTGTAATAATTGGCAAAATACAACATTTTGCTATGTTCTGATTCCTTAATTCGATGGTAAGTACTTGGAGGGTGTCTTTTTCGCTTGTAGGAATAATGTGTCATATATAGGAATATATGCCTATTTAATATATGAATGTATCTATCTATTAATAGTAGAATACCTACCTAATTCCCCTTATTCCTCACAGTAGGATGATTGAATTAGAAACTGGCTGAAGAATTAGAAACTGAATGCATACAAGTTTTATTTTCTATTTATACTTTCTAACCAAAGTCCTAAAAAAATCAGCATCAAAGTTATATGAAGATGCTTTGATAGGGAAGAAGTAGATGGCTATGTTTTATGAATGAAGGTTAATTAAAACAGAATTAATATGCTAGTGTTTGGTGCCTTTAGAGAAATTGAAGTATTGTATTATATGAAAAATTTAGAATGAGCCCAAAGTTCACAGGGAGTCCACTTCACAGATAGAGCATGATAAACATTAATAGAGTGTAAACAACCAAAGATAAAGGCTTATGAAAAAATATCAAGGGAACTAAAAATGTTCAAGTGAGTCACACAGTCTTTCTGAATGTGCCATTATTTATTGTGGTGACTAAATTGTGTTATTCACTGTGGAAACAGTTTATTTTCTACTGAGAATTAGAGACAGGAGGCTTTTGAAAGAGATTTTTTTAAAGTCAAAAAAGTATATGAATAATTTTCTGTATTTTGGAACTTCAAATATGAAACACATTGTGAGATTTAATGCATTGAAACAGATCATAATGGAACTTTTACTACTTTAATTACATGGAGATAAACCACATTCAAGTTTTGAATGGTGCTTTATTTGAAAAGGATCAAAGAAGAGAAATAGTTTTGGGGATTATGGATTGGTTAATAGAAGAATTTTTTTCTGATTCTTCCTGTCAGGTGACTATTACAATAGTGGTTACATTTTTTTAAATAATATGAACAGTTCCATTATTGGTCTTATATTCTTTTTTATTTCATCTTTTTGTAAATTGATTAAGAAAAATTTTTCCATGGTTACATAATGCATGTTTTTTCCTTCCCCTCCTTCCACCCCTCTCCTATAGTCAACATGAAATTCCACTGGGTTTTACATATGTCATTGAATAAGTTGGTCTTATATTCTGACTACTGCCAAGTTTGACGAAAAACATACCTTAGCTCTAAAAGGCAATTATAAATTTACATGCTAAACCCAATGGAGAGAAGATTTCTTGGTTTAAGGCAAGGGACCAAGGATTTTTAAAAATTTTTTGGAAAACACTCATTAATTTCATACATGTATTCACATTTATTGGAAGGGTACAGAGGTTTATAATTTAATAGAACTTTAGGGAAATTGATTTTCCTGGACATGTACATGACTTTAAGGACATGATTTTTGTTGAGTCCAGGTGTTTCTTTGAAACAAAAACATCTTAAAAAGTTGTCATTAGAAAGCTGAATGACTCAGAAAGAAAGAGGTAGAGAAAATTAATTAGCAGCTATGAGTATGGTATTATAATACTCTAGGTAGATATTGGTTCTAGTATCAGAAGTCTTCAGTTCAAATTCCACTTCAGGTACTTGATAATTATGTGAACATGGGAAAATCACTAATGTTCCTTAGGCCACAGTTTACTTAAATATAAAATGAAGGGGTTGTATTAAATAACTTCTAAAATCGTATTCCATCACTCAATCTATGATTTTACTACTATGTGCTTTGATGGTATCTAAGAAAAAAAATTAACATATCTTTTGGAAAAAAAATATTGTTGTACATGGTGGTACATGCATATATTCCTAAATAATAGGGAGGTAAAAGTTGGTAGATCTCTTGAGTTCAGGAGTGTGTAAATAGAATTGTATACCCCAAGACTACATTCCTTTACTTTTCCCAGAAATCCTTGAATTACATTCCCTACTTTGCATCCTTATGTTTTATGAATAAGTTTGCTGCAATCCTGCCTTTTTGCTTTCTCTTTGCTAAGGCTATCATTTTCCTTTTTCTTCAAGTTATTATTAATAAGTTCTTATAAAAAGTATAATACTTGAAGTATTTGGATATTAATTTTTAATCTTACAGGAGTCCTGAGCAGAAGTGGACCATCCAGATCAAATGATTTCAACATTAATATTAGAATCTTGAAGAACTGAAGTTAGGATTGGCCACTAAGTCACATAGGTAGAGGTAGCAGCTGAATTAGAAAATGGAGCTGGCCAAAGCTCCAGTGATAATATTGGGCTCAAACCCATGAATAATACAACGCAGGGACAGACAGGAAGACCCAGTCTTTATTTTTATTTTATTTTTGTTTTTGTATTTTTGCTTTTTTAAAAAAATAGTCATTTAGAATATTTTCAATGGTTACATGATTCATGATTTTTCCCACCCCTCTTTCCTCTCCTCCTCCCAGAGCTGACAAGAAATTCCACTGGGTTTTACATGTTATTAAGATTTCCCATATTATTAAGATTTGCAATAGAGTGATCATTTAAAGTCAATATCCCCAATCATATACCCATTGAAGCATGTTCTGTTCTGTTACCAATAATATTGATATAGGTCAGTGATTCCCAAAGTGGGCGCTACCGCCCCCTGGTGGTTGCTGCAGTAATGCAGGGGAGAGGTGATGGCCACACTTTTTTTTGAATTATATTCTATTCTGAGTTCAATAAATAGTTTCATAATTTCCAGGGGGCTCTAAGTAATATTTTTTCTGGAAAGGGGGCAGTAGGCCAAAAAAGTTTGGGAACCACTGATATAGATGGATATATTCAATAATATTAATAGTTTATTTTAATCCATATTGGTAATTAAGCCATGTGCCTGCTAAGATCTAATTCAAAATCCCCACCATTACCTCTGCCCACCTGGCTGCTCCTTAGCAAAGACAAAGAACCAATCATGTTTTCCCTATTTAAGCTTCTGTTTACATTGGCCCACATCACCACGTAAGACAAGAAGTCTGTTGAATCATGGGAAGTGTAGTTCTCAAGTCCCCTAAGGGTCCACAGGAAGTTTATATCATAGATCTGAATATTAAGACTCAATGAACCCCAAAGAACTCCAAATTTCCACTCACACAGTTCCCATAGTTGCTTCTCTGGATGTGGATAGTGTTCTTTCTCATAAATCCCTCAGAATTGTCCTGGATCATTGCATTGCTGCTAGTAGAAAAGCCTATTACATTCTATTGTGACAGAGTATATCAGTCTCTGTGTACAATGTTCTCATGGTTCTGCTCATTTCACTCTGCATCAATTCTTAGAAGTCTTTCAGTTCACATGGAATTCCTCCAGGTCATTATTCCTTTTAGCACAATAGTACTCAATCACCAACAGATACCACAATTTATTCAGCCATTCCGCAATCAATGGGCACCCCCTCATTTTCCAAATTTTTGCCACCACAAAGAAGGCAATTATAAATATTTTTGTACAAGTCTTTGTCCTTATTATCTCTTTGGGGTACAAACCTATCAGTGGTATGGCTGGGTCAAAGGGCAGGAATTCATTCAAAGATCTTTGGGCATAATTCCAAAATGCCCTCCAGAATGGTTGGACCAATTCACAACTCAACCAGCAGTATACTGGTGTCCCAATTTTGCCACATCCCCTCCAACATCTATCATTTTTCTTTGCTGCCATATTGGCCAGTCTGCTAGGTGTAAGGTGGTACCTCAGAATTATTTTAATTTGCATTTCTCTAATCAGGAGGGATTTAGAACACTTTTTCATGCCCTTATTGACAGTTTTGATTTCTTCATGCCTATTCATATCCCTTGACCAGTAAGACCTAGTCTTTAAAAAAAAAAGTTTTAAGTGGTGGACTTAGTAGGCATCAACTAACATAATTGAATGAATTGACTATGTTACAACAGATAGGGAAGACTTAGTATTGATAGAGGAGTTATCCCTTTGTCAGCTTTCTTTGCATAGTCAGACTACTGAATTGTCAAAGCTCATAAATGACTCATAAAAGCCAAAATAAATATCATATCCAGAACAGCTTATTTCAGATTTAACCCTAAATTATTGAAAAAATTGAGAAACTGAAATGTTCACCAGAAAAGATATCAATTCTATTTTTGATATTTTGATCTAGAAATTATACACATACACACACACACACACACACACATACATATATATATTCTTTACTACAACAATTAATCTGAGAGCTGAGAGAATGCTTTACTCAGATTTATTTGAAAAATAGTGAGAGATGATTGTCAAAGGCTATTTTAACACAAGGTTAAAATATAAACTCATCTGTAAAACTTATACAAGAGGATGATGAGTGATTATGAGCAACATCATCTTGTAAAGCAGAGTGAATTGGTGGACTATAAAATCAGTCTAAAAAAAGAATGGTAAAATATCTAGCCAAGCAAAGTCATCCAAAGTGTTTTCAAGGATAAAATGGAAAAAAAGAAATAGAATGAAAATGGAAAAGATTTACAAAAACAAAACATTGTTTCAGTAAACTTTGATTTTCATCAAGGATAATGGAACTATTATACTTGGATTATTATACCTTGATTTTATAGTCCTGCAGGTACATAAAGAGGAGAAAGAAATGTCACTAAAGCTAAAACAAATATGGGGAAAATAGCTGTATTTAGTCAAGTATATACTTAGAGAGAAGAAATTCCATACTGGATGTGAAGCAATCTCAGCATATTAAGGGATCAAAATACAAAGTATCTGAAAGAGAAAAAGATGCCAAAGACATTGAGAGAGGGAAAAAAAAAAACAAACCTTAAATGTTATCAATACTAAAAGAAAATCATGAAGAGAAAATAAACCATTTGTATTCACTTTTTTTTAATCTATACAAACATTGTTCAGATCACCTATGCATGAATTAAGAGCATCCTCAAAAAGGGTATTAATAGGAAAATAAGAAGACCTTTGAAAACTATAGTCAGTGATAGACAACATATTTCCCATCTCATAAGTGGTTTAAAATGTAGATAATATAAGATCCCACTGTTTATTGTTTTTTTAAATTATGAAAAAGCATTCAGTTCAGTAGAGGAAAATGCTCCCCTATATACTATTTTAAACCACAACGTATCCCTTTTCCATATATCAGAGTCACTCAGGATGGGATACAACTGAAGATTAAAAAAAACATACACAACAAACACTTATTCTATAACTAATAATAAATATCAGGTAATCTATGAAATAGGGACATGTATGCTTACTAAACATATTTCAGAAGAAGGGTAAGAGTAAATGATATCATCAAGGAATTTCATGAAAGAGAACGTGGGTTATTCACATAGCAAGAGTGAGGGATAACATATAGATTGCTAGTCTTCTATATAATCTGGTTTCCTACTTTTCTAGCCTTTCATGATTTACCATTTAATGTTGACTTTCTGAAGTATAGGGTTAAGTAGAAAAAAAATAAGAGCAGGGGAATTTTATTTCATAATGAGATATATTGATTTTTTTGTTTAATTTAGAGTAAGCAAATGAACTATTATAATGGGTTGAATTGGTATTTTTATATGGGTTTTGAGAAGATAAGAACTCTTAAATTTAATGTCATTTGAATAAGAACCCAATCTAATAGCTGCCATTATATCTTTTATTTTGTTATTAATGAATATATTCCAGGTATCTCAGCCCCCCCCCCTCTTTCCTATATCATAGAATGCCTCATTAGGCAAAGAGATTTGTAGATAGATACGTAGACAGATATATAGATACATAAATAAATAGAAAGATTATGTCTTTCAAGTTTCCATTTTTCAAGTCATTCTATGGAGGTAACATTCACAATTTATTCTTCTAATCTTAAATCTGTAACTATATATAATGTTCTCTTAATTATACTAGTTTAATTCTTCATTAATTCTCATGTTTTGTTCTTGCCAAGTTTTTTTTAATTTAACCTTGTCATTGTTTCTTATGGCACAGCAATATCCCATCAAATCATAAACCACAATTTGTTTAGTTATTCTCCAATTGATGATCATACTTAATATTCTCCAGTTCTTTGATTCCACAAAGAAAGCTGTAATAAATATTTTGAAGCAGATAGGTCCTTTTATTTTTCCCTTATCTTCTGGGGAAACAGACCTAGAAAAAGTATTGCTGGGTCTAAGGGTATACATAGTTTTACTATTCTCTGAGTATGATTCCAAATTGCTCTTAAAAATGGTTAGAGCACTTCACAGTTCTGCCAAGAGTGAATTAGTGACGAAGATAGCAATAAGATACAAGGACCTATCTGATTTCTACCAAATTACCCTCCAAAAAGCAATGATATAATGCCTCAAAATGAATTCTGGAACAGCATAACTCACAAAAAGAAGAAAGTGAAGTAATTTTCAACCCCAAACAACTTAGAAGACTGTTGTGAGGGATCTAGTGCACCAGGGTGGTGGTGGAGCACAATGAGGCAGGACAGACCCAACCCTGGCAAAAGGCACAATTAAAGCAGCAGCCAAGGCTTCTAGAACTCTAAATCACAGATGATAAGAGGGGGTTGGACTACTGCTCAGCAGGAGATAACAATGGCACTTTTGCTAAGTCTATAGTGCAAGATTCTTGTTGTATTGCCCGTACACAGAACCAGGTTGATGTCTGGGTGCACAGTTACAGGGTGAGGGGGAGCATCAACATGCATCAGCACTTGCAGGTATAGGGGAGCAGAGGACCCTGATCACAGTTCTAAGGGATAAAAGAGTTCTTAGAGTTACAGACCACAGGTCTGGAGAATATTAGTGTCATAGTAACCATTCTGATAGATGTGAAGTGGTACCTCAGAATTCTTTTAATTTTCATTTCTCTAATCAAGAAGTATTTAGAGCATTTTTATGTGATTATATATAATCTCGATTTCTTCATCTGAAAACTATTTATTCATATCCACTGCCCATTTATAAGTTAGAGGATGATTTCTTTTCATATAAATTTGACTCAGTTCTATAGATGTATGAGAAATTAGTCCTTTATTAGAGATAACTTACTGTAAAAATTTTTCCCCAGCTCTCTCCTTTTCTTCTGAACTTGACTGCTTTAGTTTTGTGTGATGAAAACCTTTTTAGTATAATATAATCAGAGTTATCTATTTTAGATACTATACTGCTTTCTGTTTCTTTTTTGTTTGTTTCTTATTTTTCTAGTTTTTTTTTGGTTAATTCTTTAGGCCTCTAAGAATATTATCATATCTTCTGCAGAGTTATAGTTTTATTTCTTCATTGCCCATTCTAATTCTTTTAATTCCTTTTTCTTCCCTGATTGCTATAGCTAGCATTTTTTAATAATAGTGGTAATAGTAGGCATCTTTTCATCATTTTGATCTTATTGGTAAGGCTTCTAACTTATCTTCTTAACAAACAATATTTGCTGATCATTTTATGTAGATGCTTTGTATCATTTTAAGAAAAAGCTCCATTATCTAAACTTTAAGATTGATAATGCTTTGTTATATATGGTATTTTTAACATTATATAGATTTCCCATTTATCTATTTTGATTATATCAATTTTAGCTTTAACTTTGTCAGAGATAATAAATGCAACTCAGGATTTTTTATCAGCTGAAGCATTATATATTTTGCCATAGTCCTTTAGTTTTATCCTATATGTGTCTCTCATTTTTAATTGTGTTTCTTGTAAACAGTATATTGTTCGGTTTTGGATTGTGATCCATTTTGTTATCCATTTCTGTTTTATTTGTTTTATGAGTGAATTAATTCACATTCAGTTTTTATTATTGGTTGTATATTTCTCTCCATACTATTTTTCTTGAATTTGCCCCACTTCCTCTCCTTTTGCCATATTTTCCCCCAGAAGTTCAGTTTTTTCTGTCCCCTATATCTCCAATTCATACTCCTGAGAAGTGATTCAACCCACCCTTTTTAGGGTCCTTCACTTTTAGTTTTTATTCTATCTATACTTCCAAATATCCTTCCTCATCTCTCACCCTTCCCTTTTATTTCCTGATATGAATTCCCTTCAAGAATCCAACCCTTATTGTGGGGGACTGTGGGGACCAATGGGTTAAATGTCCTGCTTTCCTGTCTTCTCCTGACATTCCTGTGAAAAGGTCATGAAAGGGGCACAACTAAGAAAAAGAGTAACCTTGAGTATAATGATGTGAAAGCAGAGAGAAATTTCCTCTCTAACTCCAGAGGCCAGACTCTAGTCAAAAATATGTTTGTTAACTCTGTGCATCCCTTGATGAAGTACCTACCTGGAGAGTAGATAAATATGCACATTGCTTCTGGCTGAGAGACTGGAACAGCAGAAGCCTCAGAGAGCAAGTAGTAGCCTGAAGTCTATTGAAGGAAATGAAATGATTAAAATAAAAGCTCTTTCTTTTTTAAACTGTAAAACTTTAATTGAAAGAAAACTGGAGCTCTAGCAGCTTGAAAGGGACTAGTCTGTCCCAGACTTTGAATCTCCTTAGATTCAAAGTTCCCTCCTAGGCAAAAGATTGATCCTTAAATGGACCAATCCCACACCTGGAAGTAGAGGGCGTTTCCCCTCCCTAGTATGGGATTGGTCCATTCAAGACCAATCCCACACCTGGAAGCAGAGGGTGTGTCCCCTCCCTAGTATGGGATTGGTCCATTCAAGACCAATGCCACACCAGGAAGTAGGAAGGAGGGACCAGTAATTATCTAGTGGAAACCAGGGAGCAGCTTGCTTGTTATTGTCATGTGGGCAGGGGACTGCTGCTCCCCTCCATTGCTCTCCCCAGGTATGTGGGCAAGGAGTTAAGAAGGTAGGTGGAAGCTTCCTCCAGGGTGAAAGCCCTGAGGAAGCTAATTGTTGCCTAAGAGAAACACCTGGGCTTCCAAGGCGGCAGCAAGTACACAGGTATTAGCAATATCATGGAAAGGGGGATTTACTACCTCAGCCTCCAGGCAGAAAATGGTTCCCAAAGACCCCCAGCCAGTGTGCTCAAAAGAGAAGCGATGGATGGGTGGCATCCTTGACAGTGACCCCTAGGAAGTGTCTGGTCAAATGTGAGAGGCAGCAGTAGTGGTGGCAGCAACAGCAATAGCAGCAGCAGCAGCAACTGCAGTGGTGAGCAGGTGAAGAGGAGCATGGAGGGTGGCAGAGGCTTTTAAAACTAATCTTTTTGTCTATTAAAAAATTGCTCTACCAACTTAGAGAGGAGGAAAGGTTCTAAACTCCAGAATTCTAGTCACCATCATTGTAAAATTAAAATTAACATTCAATAACTCCAAGTATTATATTTTACAAAATTTATTAATAGTCACTTGAAATAGAAAAAAATTCACTAAAAGAAATAGAAGTTCAAATCTAATTATCTAATAAAAAGTAAACCCATGTGTGTAGATTCTTCTGCCTGGCACAAAACCATCTTTCCCAGCCGTGATCAGGAGAAAAGAGAGAGCAAAGGGAGGAGCTACACAAAACTTACATCCTCAATACATTAGTACATAACATGAGAAGGAACACGGAATGCTGGGATTTAGAGTCCTGGGGAGCAGATTCTAATTATACATGAGATAGCTATAATAGAAAGAGTGATTTATTAATTTGATATTATTTTCCATTTTCATATAATTTTCTTTGTAAAACTAATTATAATGTGTTTAGTGGTGAAGTTTATAGATTTTACCTTGGAATCAGGAAGTTTGGGTACGGTTTTGTCTTTTATGGCCTTCAGCAAGCCACTTTTCTCTCTCAGTGTCCACAGAAACTCTTTAAGTATATACTGTACAAAACATATTATATAGATGAGTCAGTGATCTACATAAGTAGTGATAACTTCTTTGGCAGGAGTTCCCTACACTTGAGAAATTAAAATTTCAGCTTTCAAATATTAATGAATGAAAACTTCACTGATTGCTACTAATTGTGGAGGAGTTCTGAGTCTGAATTAGTAAAAAAAAAATGTCTGAAGAGTGAAATGTTTATATGGAAATGCAATTTTATTGTTGTCAAATGCATAGAATAATTTTAACTAACTACTTGTAAAATATTCCAAGCAGAAGTGCATTTGTGCCTTAATGAATAAATGATGCTCTTATAATGAGTACATTAATTGCTTATACACAAATAGGGGCTTCTGATGTACTTGAAAATAAATTTTATTTAAAAATCCAAGAATCCCCCTGGAATAATTGTTTACTCTACCAATTTATATTTCTTTGATAATAAAAAGGTCATCTTCAACATGATTTTAATTAGAAAAACAAACACTCAACTACAGTGGTGTCTAAATCAATGAGAGTTACCTCATTATGAAATATCAAGAAAAAGTTATAGGCCAAAGATGTTAGATTATTTTATCAACTCATAGCTCAGTCCATTATTATTTTAACTTTAGGCTTTAAAAAATACCTTGGTCTATTTAGGTCTACATAATGTGACCTGAGGAAAAAACAGATCACTTCCTTGGTTTATGTATCATTTACCTTTGTTGCTTTGTCAACAGCTTAAGCTAAGTCCATCATAAATCATATCTCAGACTCATTTGGTGGATTTTAGAGTGTTTAAATTTTATAAGACTTAAAATATTTAAAAATGGAACTAATATAATTTCAGTACTACAATTTAAAATCATCATATTTTTTTAATTAGTAATTTGATAAACCTAGTTTACACTTACAATTTCATTTATTCATTGTTTTTTGTACTCAAAGATTTAGAAGTTGTTCTCATTCATTCTCCACTGAAATCTTCTTCTCTTGTCTTAATATGGCATGGGGCTTGTGCCCAAGTATCATTTTTCTTTGAGGCTTTGCTTACAACTGTTTTCACATTATTGTAATCTTCTGAGTTTCTGCCTTGGCCTTTTTTCCCACCACAGTAACTTTTTTATTTTCAAGTACCTTTATTGGTATTGGTGTTATTTGCTCATTTCCCAGCCTGTTTCTTGACTTTAAACATTATGTTAAAAGTGGGTTCTTTGCTCTCTTGGGGGTGAGAAAGTAGTGTCTTTTAAGAATTTAAGTTTATGCTACATATGAGAATTCTAAAGTAATAATGTAGTTGCTGATTTAAAAATATTACAGTTTAAGTCAAAATGACTTTTTTTATTTACAGAGAGGTGAAAAGAATGAAAGTGGGAAAATGTAGATAGAGACAGAAAGTACTGCCTATCTGCAAATACCCTAAGTTTAATCCTAATGTCTTCAGACCACAAATGTGAATCCAAAAGTTAATTTCACCAGAATCCAAAGTCCTAATTAGGAGGCTGAAGTCTGAAGAACCAAGAGACACTGAAGAATCTGCTGAGAACCTTCAATGCACACCAGGCTAGGACAGCAAGAGTCTCACCAGAATTCACTCTGAAAGGAGTGTCCCGCTGAAGTGCCAATAAGCTGAAGAACCAAGGAAGGAATCATTCCACTCACTACCACAAGCTGACACAGGATCCAGGGAAAAGGTCTCCTCCTCCGGTTTGGCTCACCAATGCAGAAAGCCTCACTGAATCACTGAGCTGACCTTTTAAAGCAGTTTTCTCAATTCCACTTCTTGTCACTCCCCCACTTTATGGGAACCAATCACAATCTTTCAATTTGCCTAGCACTGCCCAGGGGGTGGACAGTGGCCTTGGGAGTTGTCACCTACTCTAGCAAGTGACTTGTGAACTCTCATACTTAGTGAATGATAAGATATTAAGTAGGGGGTACTTAAGGTTTTGATTGATTAACTTAAAAGTTGCAAATTGATAGACAAAAAGAGTTTGATTCACTCTTCAGAGTCCCAAACTTATAGCTTTTTTTGTTTGTTTTCAGATCAGAATCTACAAATTTTATTACTTTTAAGGTGGAATGTTCTGGGGAGAGGTGCAGTCACTGGTCTCATAGTCTATACTCTGGTCTTTACCTATTCTTCTGTAGCCACAAGTGTTAGTCCTCTTCTTTGCTCTGGAACCATGATCAGGTCCTGTTTTCCTGGAGCCACAAGTACTAGTGTTCCTCTCCACAATGGAGATTAGAACAAAGTTCCTATTCTGTTGTGACTGTTATCAAGAAGTAAATAAGGTAATCTGAGTGGGTCAACAAAGGCAATTTGGGTGTGAGGAAGGATAAAGGGGATATTAGGTGATTGGAGGAGGAATCAAGGTATGGGAAGGTATATAGGAGATAAGCAAAATGGGGTATGTAGGAGAGGGCAGCTCAAACAGGTTTATTCCCAGAGCCTTGAGACACAGGATACAGGGAGGAAACCAGGGCCAGTAAGAAATGTTTAGGTTTGGCTGGAGGGTTTCTCTCGTTAGTTTCTAAAGTCTCTTGAGGGAGGGGTCAAGAGGGCCCCTCCCTGCCAGTCAAACTGATGGCTGGAGGAAGTCTTGAAGTAGGTACTTCCTGCCAAGATGGATGCCCCCAGCTCCTCTCAAGGAAATAGAAGAAAAATGATTCCTTCCCCTTGAGCCCTTGTCTTAATTTTCAACACAATGATTCACCAGAGGGTTTGAATAGGTAACAAGGGGATTTATTAATACCAGGGTCAGTCAGAAGGAGAGGGGAGTTCAGGATTTTCTAACTGCTGCCAGGGAGAGGGGTGATGGTGGGGGATGGGTCCCAGAGAGGTTTAGACTGAGAGAGCCTATCCCAGTCAGGAAGATTCGACTGCCTTTTAAGTAAAGTCTTTATCAAATCATTAAAACTAGGGGTAACTTATTTGAGGATATTCTACTAGCCTATAGAAACTAAACCCACAATGTCTAATCACCAAGCCCTCCCTTCCACCAGGACCAAAGGAAAATCAGGGAAGGGGAGGGATGGAGATGGGAGATCAGGGAGAGGTCCAGAGAAATGAGGTAGGTCCAGATTTCCCCAAAACAAAATAAGCACAGGCCAAGGCTGAAGCAGTTAGGCCAAAGCCAACAGGTTAAGGCAAAGCAAAAGCCTCCAGCCACAGCGAGAGTCAGAAGGCAAAAGCCTCGTCAGTTGGAACTTTACTTCTATTTATAGCTTTAAATTCTAACTGACTTTCTGAAGATTCTAGGATGTTTAATTGACTTTTTGTGACCATTAGAAATTACAGAAGCAAAAAGTTTCTGTTAGCCACCTTGCATTACATGACTGACTACAAGTACTCCTTTTGGAATGAATATTTTTCAGACAATCTGAAATAAATCAAAGAGGCAATCTCTAAGCTAATCACAAGTTTATTGACAGAGTTGTATCTCTCAGCAAAGCTGGGTCATTAGGCTTCTACACAGGTAAGTCTATTGAATGAGTGTTCTATCATTTATGTACTCTATTACATTACATCATGATACATTTTCTAACAATGAGTGGGGAATAGCTTTTTGAGGAGGTGACTCAGCTTCTTATTGAGATGTGTTTGGTGAGGATGATCCCTAAGCTGATATGTTAGGTCAAGACATCATAGTCATGAGAGATCCAAGGCCAAGACCACGCCTTTGGATATACCTTGAATGGCTGGTGGACCTTCAGCTTGAGGATGCTCATCTTCCCACAAATAAGTCAAACCCTCCTGCTTATGGTACACAGACTTTCTGCCTGGGTGGAATCACATCTTATTCCAAAATACTTAATAAAGAAGTACAAAATAATAACTAAATATATTGTATTCGATTTGATTAATAATCTCATAAATAATATAGCTTTGTTATACTATTTATAGTATTCTAGTAGTATAATTCTGTTAATCACTAGTCAGTCATTATCCAAGATTAATCACTTCCTTTGGCTAAATACTGAATGATTCTATCATCTAGGGAGTCAGGGATTCTCATTCTCTTCACTTTCCACCTTGGAACTGCTATTCAAAATTGCATATGGGCAATAGAGTTGTGGAATAATGCCAGCTGTACCTAGTGCCAGCGGAGTCCACTGTAATCTTCTTCTGACAAGTTATCTGACCCCCCCCAACATTGCTTTGAATTGAGAGCTCCCATATCTGCTGCTGTTCCTCCACTGTCACAACTACCTCCATGGTCCAGGCCTGGTATTGCTACATCTGGGCTGATTTTCTCCCTCTTATTACTGGTCTCTTCTGTCAATTTCCTAAATTGTCTTGGATTGGAAAAATGTTCCACTCTCAATGTTCTTTGTCACTCCAAAATTTTATTTCAGGAGTTAATTTAAAGTTATTTGGAAGTGAATTTTGAGAGATTTCAGGTGAGTGACTGCCTCTAATCCACCTTCTAGATTCTGCTTCTCTTGTAATTTATTTGTTAAACTCAATAGACTGAATTTTGATTGATCACTACTAAATTTAATCTTTTTAGATTTGGCTCCTTCCTACACTTTATAAACCTTTATTTTTTTAATATCTGTATTCTGTCATCTGATGTATTAGTCATCCTCAATATTATGTCACTTGTAAACTTGGTATGTCATCTGAAGTTCCCCCTGAACTCCTAAATGAAAATGGCCTATTTATAAAGTCTGAGCCTTCAGATTAATTTTATTCAATCAAATTTTTCTAAGGCTCTCCTATGCAGAAGGTACTTGGTGAGGTATTCATCAAGTGTCTGCTTTAGGACCTAATGTAAGAAAATCTTTTGATGATATTTGGACAAATTTTATGAGATGATGAATAATGAAATGATAATCCTTGCAGTCTGATGGGAAGTGCACTTGTCCTTTTTTTTCTGGGTTCTACTACATACCACCTTTGTGTCTGTAGGAATCTCAATTTCTCTGAATCTTAGTTTCTTCATCTTTAAAATGAATAGGCTGGATAAAAAAATCTTTAAATTTTCTTTCACTTATGCAATAATTTTACCCTATTACAAAACTACATTTTATGACTTTTTAAAATTAAGAGAAGTAACTCAGTGCTTATAATATTGTTGATGGACAAATACAAAATTTATCCAAGTAATGGAAATGCATGGAATTTTGTCTCAGGGTTTGAATTAAATACCTTTTTTGATCAGAAAGCATGATAGTTATCTAAAATTAAGTGTTCTGATTTTTAACAGGTGGTTATACTTTGGGCACTGGTCACAGTAAATTATAGAAATAGCTAGTACTATCCAAGTTAGATAGAATTTGTTATGGATATCCCATAGCATGAAACTTATGAGTCAGGAATTGGTGGGTTTTCTTCATGTATTTCCTATTTACACATTCTTTCATGAAGATATTATGTAGTCATGACACATTTTCTTATATGGCCTCTGATGATTTGCTGTTCCTCTCTAAGGGGAACAGAGCAGAAGAGAATGCAATTTCTAGATCTCATGTTATATATGTTCAAAATTCATTCCTTGCTAATGGTCATATAAAAGAACATGAAATCACTAAGATCTGGGGGCAGTTGGGTGGCTCAGTGGATTGAGAGCCAGGCCTAGAGACGGGGGTCCTAGGTTCAAATCTGGCCTCAGACACTTCCTAGCTGTGTGACCCTGGACAAGTCACTTAATTCCCATTGTTTTATTTTAATACAAAAGGTAAGGGTTTAAAAAAGAGAGAGAGAAATTGGTAAGATCTAACCATAACAATTTTCTCTGAAATGTAAAATGAAATTATTTAACCTTGTCATGAATGAATTTTCTTTCCTTTTTTTTCCTTTGTTTCATTTTAGGGTTTGCTAATAACTCTTCACTACCAAAATCCTAGAAAAAGCTACCTATACTCATTAGCTCCATTTTTTCATATTCCCCGCTCTTAAACCATTGGCATTTAGCTTTTAAACTTTTTAGTTTGAAATTCCCTGGGATTTAACTCTGAGCTATCTGAGAGTAGGAACTCTTCTCCCCTTTTCTTTGTATTCCCAGAGCTTAGCACAGAGCTTGGCCCATAGTAGATATAAAATAGACATTGACTGAAAGTTGATTGCCCAACAATCTCTCTTGGTTACTAAATTCAGTGACCTTAGTCCTTATTTTTCCTGATATCTGTCCCAGTTAATACTTTTAGTTACCCTACCCTTCTCCTGGATTCTCTTTCAATCCAGGGTTTTTCTAATTCTGTTCCAGCCTGTTCTTTTCTTATCTAACTGACTTTTTTTCCTTTCCTTTGCTTTTTCTTGGCTGTAACAAGGGGTAGATCTTTTTTCTTTCTCCTTTCCTAACAACTTTCTAGGTGATATCATCAGTTTAAATAGCATCTCAATGCAGATGACTGCAACTTTTTTCTCCTTCCTGAATTCTAGTCTCCCATTGCCAACTTTTTTTTCTGAATAGTCCATTATCTCCATACTCACTCCCCAAGCTTGATACTTTCCTTATTTCTGTCAATAGAATGACTTCGATTCAGTTCTAGTATGACAAGTTTGTAAGTCAACAAGTCTTCATTCAGCCTTACCTCCTCTTGTATCTAGTAAATTGCTAAATTCTATCAATTTGGCTTCCACAATATCTCTTGCTTTTGTCCCCTTCTTTGGACTCACAGATACAACTCTTAGATTCTTTCTTATCTCTTGCCTACTAATGGTTCTGTTTGTGTGTCTAATATCTTTCCTTTCCAATGTAACCTACAGAAAGCTGCCAAATTGGTAGGTCTAGAGTATCAGTCAGACCATGGCAACCCTTTCTTTAATCAAGTAATTTTAGTGATTACCCTCCAGAAAAAATGTAATATTTTTATTTTATTCTTAAGACAATGCATAATCTGGCTCCAATCATGACTTTCCCTCGTGTATTTTAGCTACTTTCTAGCTAAAATGTTCTTTTTCTTCCTCAAATGCATTCCGTCTGCTTTCCTCCAGACTTCAGTTTGGCTGTCCTCATTTAATGCTCTCCCTGTCCAACAATTTATATTCTTAAATATATATTATAATTTAAAATATATATTTGTAATTTATAAAAATGTATATTTTGCATTTATACCTATATTTAGCATATTAATATAAACATTAGTTTTTATTTAATTATCTATGTATATATATTTATTCAGTAGCATTTTAGTTCCTAAAGTGCAGGAACTGTGGATTTTGGTTTTGTATTACTAGTGCCTCGGACATAGTAGTCACTTTCAAATATTTGTAAAAGGTGTTTTTTGAATTAAATTGAATATGTAATTCAAAAATTCTTGAAGTCTTAAAAGAATGATGTCACTTACTAGAGCAAAGCAATCATGTTGAATATTTTTGCTGAAATTTAAGATGACATGTTTTTTTTTCTTGTTTATAAAATTGTGAAAGAAAAAAACCCAGGATTTTGGGAAGTTATTTCTTATAAGGTCTAAGGGTGCATCATGAAGTAAATTATAGAAATTTAATCATAAAGAAGCATGCCTTCTGGACAAAATGTTGAAAGCTGAAGGGATATATAAATATAAAGTGAATTCTGCCAATAATTGTTAAAAATCATTAATCATTCAGACTGAATTTAATTTAGATACCTAACACATATACTTTCCCTTCTCCTGTGTATGAATACTCTTTCTATCACTACGTATAGAAAAATACAGTTAGCTTTACATGATAAAGTTTTCCCACACAAATCATTCCTATGGAAAAAAATAATGAATGTGGTAGAGTATATTTTATTATTTTCATGAATTACTGACTGATTTCCTTTAGATCCAGTATCTTATTTCCTTTAAATCCACCCTAATTTATTTGAGATGAAGGACAAGCAGGTACAAGCTCATTTCATGGCTCTCTAGTTAAGCATTTATAAACGCGGCCTTTTGGACTTTTCTACAATTATTTATTACTTCAATTCTATCACTTAATAGGTAATTAAGCATCAGTAGATTCCTTTTAAAAATCTAGCTGCTCAAATTCAGGGGTATAGCTTAAATCTAACTCAATTTTAATGAACCAGATCGAATAAGATTAAAAACATTTAATTATTGATCTAAAGTAGTCTGCCAATTTCATTTTGTTTTTGAAAGAAAAAAGATCCTTAAGTGAACATACTGATAGTATATTCATATTGGATGACTAAATGTCACTTGAGATACTTGACTATTCAAACATATATAATCATATGCTATTATTTGGTATTCTAGCACATATACTCTACCTTCTCAGAGAAATAGCAAAATGTTGTGGAAAAATTTCATTTTCAATTATTACCTGTATTTATATTTAGCTTACATTACATTCTAAACAAATGTTGTTTTCTGTTTTTTATTAAATTAAATTATCAAGGAAAACAATGCCCAGACTCAAAAAAAGTTGACCCTAACCTTGATTATATGATATCTCATATATTTCCTATAAATTATATTACATGTTACATATTATGTTATATATTATGAAGTTCATATATTAAATAGTTGTTTTCTCCCCAAAAAATGAATTGAATCTACAAGTCATATTTACTTGAGTTTTCACCATTCCATCACCTTAGATTTTAGATCTGAGTTCTCCTTAGTGAAGGATATTGCTATTTCCAAAGATCATAGAAGACAATATAGAAAGAGAACTGAGCTCAGAGACAAGACCTGGTGTTAAACTCCACTCATTGAACATGTGAACCTTGGCAAATCATAGAAATCTTCCTAAGACTGCAAGTGTAGAGAGAGCAACCTTACCAGGAGTCTTCTATACTAGAAGTGTCTCAAGTTCAGTTTTTTTTTAATCACTTGTAATAAATGTGGATACAACAAATCATAGGAGAATGAAGTCACAACTTCAAATGTTCAAGGTTTCCTTTATGTCAGAATCTTTGAATACAATGAAATTTCTTTCATCTCATATTAGCATTCTTTGTAATTCTTAGGAATGTATCATTAGATATTACATTTTATTATTTCTTTAAATCTACAAAAGTCATTTTTCAGGGGTTTCATTGAACTATGGAGACAATTCTGAGTATTTGAAGACTGGAGTGAACAGACTGGCAGGTAATTTCAAACAAAATGAAACCAAAAAAAGATTAAAAAATTTTTTTCAAGTACAGTTCAAGGGTCAAAAGGTGTATTTGTTGGTCTCTTAAAGCAACCTACCTACAGAATTGTCTTGAAGATTAGCCATCAGGGGATGAGTTATTGTTGTTATTTGCAAGCAATCAATTCAACAAGGCCATTATAAGGTGAGAATAGAATGTAAAATGTCCTGGTGAAGAAGATACTCTGGTGTGTACATGTGTATTTCTGATGTGTACAGTTACTTTTATATAACTGAATCTTAGTTGCTGTCTTCTCCTTACTAATAATGTGTTAAAATTGAATTTATAACATATTTTACCCTAGCTTGTTTTTAACAGGTCAAAAAATATTAGCTTTAGGGGGGAAAAAACCAAAAATGATCTAGATTTAATTAGGAATTGGAAAAAGATCTGCCGTTTCACTCTCTCCTTCCATACCCCCAAACAAACCATATTTGACTCTGTTTAAAGCTTTTCTATGCCATTTATTCTTATTTTTTCTTAATTAAATGTTTTATGTATGATTGTTGTTTTCATATAATAAATATTAGTGTCCAAATTTCTTCACATCCCCTCCAATATTTGTCTTTTTTCCTTTTCTCTCATATTCACTAATCTCATAGGTGTGAGGTGCTACCTCAGAGTTGTTTTAGTTTAAGTTTATCTAATCCAAAGTGACAGAGCATTTTTTCATATGATTATAGATAACTGATTTCTCTTCTAAATAGTGCTAGGGAATGACTTGTGATCTCATAAATTTAACTTAATTCTCTACAGATGTGAGAAATCAAGCCTTTTTCTGATTTCTGGCTTTCTTTTTCACTTATTGGTTGCATTGGCTTTGTTTGTACAAACCTTTATTTTTTAAATTAATGTAATTTGGATACTATGCTATTTGGTACATATATTTAATATTAATATTACTTCATTGTCTTTGATACCTTTTAGCAAATGTAGTTTTTCACCTTTTTGCTTTGAGGTTATGATTGCTACCCCTGCTTTCTTTCCTTTTTTATTTCAGCTAACGCATAATATATTCTGCTCCAGCCTCTTAACCTTTATTTTGTGTTTGTCTCTGCTTCATGTGTATTTCTTATAAACAACATGTTATAGAATTGTTTTTGACATTTATTTACTTTTTATTATAATAACTTTTAATTGTTTCCAGATTCCATGCTGATAAAATAAATTTTTTTTCTGATGTTTTGCAATCCATGGTGTATCTCTCTCTCTCTCTCTTTCTCTCTCTCTTTCTCTCTCTCTCTCCCTCCCTCATTCCCTCCCTCCTACCATTTTCCCCTCCTCAAGAAAGCGAGATCAATTGTACCTATATTATCATACAATAAAAAGTTCCATGGTCATCATAATGTGAAAGAAGACACACATTCCCTATACTAGATAAAAGTTCATGGAGGAAATAAAGTAAAGAATGGTGTATTTCAATTTTCATTCAGACTTCTTTCTATAGCAGTGTATAACATTTTTTTGGTCATAACACTTGGAGTTTTCCTGGATCCTCACCTTGTTAGTAATAAGTCATTCACAGTTGACTATCATACATTATTGTTGTTACAGTGTACACTATTCTCCTTTTTCTGCTTACTACACTTTGGATTTTTTTCATATAAGTCTTTCTAGGATGTGTATGTGTGTTTAAGAGATCATCTTGTTTGTCATTCCTTATGGCAAAATAGTATTTCATTACAAACATATACCATAACTTGTTCATCCACTTCCCAATTGATAAACATCCCTTCAGTTTCCAGTTCTTGCTACCACAAAAAGAGCTGCTATAAATATTTTTGTAAAAATAGGTTTCCCTCCCCCCATCTTTTATCTTTTTTGGATACAGACCTCCTAGTGATATTGATGGGCAAAAGGGAACTTGCAGTTTGATGGCCTTTTGGGCATGATTCTAGATTGCTCTCCAGAATAGTTGTATCATTTCACATCTTTGCCAGAACTGTATCAGTGTCCTAATTTTTCCACCTCTCCTCCAATGTTCATTATTTTCCTTTTTTTTTTTGTCATGGTAACCAGTCTGATGGATATGAGGTAATACCTGACAGCGATTTTTATTTTCATTCCTCTATTCAATAATGATTTTTATTTTTCATATGCCTAAAGATGATTTTAATTTTTTCCTCTGATAATTGTCTGTTCACATAGTTTTGCTATTTGTCAATTGGGAAATGCTTTGTAATTTTATTAATTTGACTTAGCTCTCTCTATGTTTGAGAAATGAAACCATTGTCCGAGAATTTTGTTATAAAGATTTTTCCCTAGTTTATTGTAAAATTGGTTTCAGTAACTAACTAGAAGTAGATGCTAATCTCATTTTGGGCAAATTCCAATGAGAGTAAGCTTTGAGCATTGCCTGCCAACTCCCAACCCAATCTTTTCTTTCACTGTGTTGATTCATACATGCTTCTTCATGTGAGATAATTTACTCACAACTTTCTCTCCTTTTTTTCTTTTCCCAGTGTATTCTGCTTTCTAATCACTTGATTTTTAAGAATATAATCCCGTTACATTTCACTTACTCCCTGCTCTCTGTTTTTATTTGCTCCTATTCATTGCCCTAGAGTGATGAAGTTCTTAAGTATCTGAAGATACTGAAGTAACTAAAATATCATAAATATTTTAGGTATCTTAGATACTTCCAATATCATTGAAATTTTAAGCATCTCAGTTATCACCTAGCATTAATCTAAGCAGTTAACCACACTGTTTCCTTTTATTGCCTTAAAATATCTTAAATATTTCTTGAGTCATAAGTATTTTAAGTATTTTAATTACCACTTTCCCATGCCAGAAGTGTAATTAGTTTTGTCCTATTGTTTTCTTTGATTATTTTAAGTCTATTTAGCACTTTAGGCATTGCTTATATTATAGAAATCATATGTATCCTAGTTATCACTTTCTCATGCAAGAAAGTTATTAGTTTGACCCCACTGATTTTTTTGAGTTTTTTTCTGTTTACCTTTTTATGCTTCTTTTGAGTATTAAATGTGGTCAATTTAGCTATGGTCATTTTTCCAGCAATGCTTAGAATTCCTCTATTTTACTTAATGTCCATTTCTCTCCCTGGAATATTATGCTCACTCATTGGGTTGTTGATTTTTGGCTGTAGGCCTATAGCCTTTTTCTTACAGAATATCATATTCTTTTGCCTTCTAATCCTGTAATTTACAAGTTGTTAATTCCTCTGTAATACTGATTATGATTTCCCAATATTTCAGTTGTTGTTGTTGTCTTACTGGGCTGCTTGTGATATATGTATCCTTTACCTGAGAGATCTAGGATTTAGCTATAATAGTCCTGGGATTTTTAAATTTCTGATTTTTTTAAGGAGATGATCAGTGGATTCTTTCAATTTCTATTTTCCCCTGATAATTTCTTTCAGTTTGGTGTCTGGGTTCTTTCTTTTGGTCATAGCTTTTAGCTAATCCAGTAATTCTTAGATTACCTTTCTTCAATGTATTTTTGAGAAGAGTTGTCTTCTATTTTTCCATTTGTTTTATTGTTTCCTAGTGTCTCAAGATATCTTTAGCTTCCTTTTGTCCAAGTTCAATTCTTAGAAGCTATTTTCTTGTTGGTGTCATACTTATTTTTAGGGAATAATTTTCTTGGTTCATATATTGTATTTTCTTATTTAGGGAACTACTTTCTTCAGTAAGCTATTTTTTCTTAGTTGTTGATATTTTTCTATCATTTTCTTTTCTAATTTTTCTTCTAAGTTTCTCATTATTTCTTTGTCTAGCCTTTTTTGGAGCAATTCCAGCAGTTGATTTTGGGCTTGACTTCCTGTCACATTTTCCTCTGAGGCTTTACATATTTTCATCTTTATATAGCTATCCTCTTCTGAGTTTGTATTTTGGTGTTCTCTCCTGTTGAATTATTTTTTCTAGTCAGGTTGTTTTTCTGTCTTTTGTTCATTTAGGGGCTATTTTTTCTCCTTGATTTTGTCTGTATCCCAAAGCTTAGCTCCATTCTTGGAGGGGAGGGAATAACTGTCCTGTGTTTTGTACTATGCCTAGTATTGCCTCGGTGGTCTCAGTTTCAGATTGAGCATTCTGCAGAGGTGGCTTGGTTGGCCAGCGTGAAGGCTTGCAGCTGTTCAGTTCAGCTGGTTGGAGCTGTGTTCTATGCAGTCTCACAAAGGCTGGCCCTGAGTCATGCCTGGCCTCTGTTCTTTCTGTGCTATTCAGGGCCACTTTCCCCTGCCTGCTGCTTGTTCTGTATTGCATTTCCACTCTTACCCTACTGAGGTTGAACCAAGTAGGCTCTGCTCTTTCCCTTACCACTTGCACTCCTCAGATCTTTTAAGGCTTGTTCAGTGCTCTCTCCTCTTTGCTATCTCTCCACATTGTTCTATAGGAGAGCACTGTTTCATTCTTTAACCCCCATCCCTTTCTGGGGGGTCTGCTACTCCAGAATTTGTTTTGAGGAGTATTTGTTCTTCTATGGTCATTTGCAGGGTGGTGAGTGGGATTCTAATGTTTCCTACTTCACCATCTTGGCCTGATCTTTTCAGGATTCCCCAACACAGACACTTGGGTCTGTGAGTTCTGCCACCACTCCTGACACTGCTACAGGGGTTATGGTTTTCAATATAGTTTTTAGAATATGTTTTATTTCACAACATGAGTAAGAAGGGAATATGTTTTGCATGACTGCATATGTATAGCCAATATCAAGTTGCCTTACTTCTCAATGAGGGGAGAGGACAGGAGAAAATTTTGAACTTTAAATTAAAAATGACAACAAAGATTAAAAATTTTTATATAAAAATAGGAAAAATTAAAAAAAATAAAAAAGGCCAGTCCCAAATAAAATTAGCATCAATGGAATCACGGGGATGTTTATATATTAAAGTTACTTTATTAATTTGGAGCTCTAATTCTTTGCTTTGTATCTTCTTTTTACATGAATGACAGAAAAAAATAAATATTCCATTGATCGTATGAGAAACACAAAATGACTTATGTAAAACATTTTTGTAGTATAGGAAATAACTATTAATAATGATGTGTCCAGTTATACTCCTTTTTCTTTAATGAAATGCCCAACTCAAATGAATTTATTACTTATTCCTGAAGATTCCAAGACTACGATAGGTGGCAAACATCACTCAAGAAGTGAAGTAAATTATAGACATGATCAGATTAGCTTAGGAGCAACTTAAAGCCAGGGCTAGTCTTTTGCATTTCTTTATATTCATAGAAATTAACACAGCCTAGCACATAATAGGTACTTGTTCATTGATTGAGTGAAACTGTTGTTTCAGGTAGAAAATGAGTATTAATCTAATTTTATAAATGCAAACTTTATACTTCATAAAGTTATTACTACGTAAGAAGCAGAGTTACATGTGAAATCCCCATTCTCTTTTCTTCTAATAGTTTTTTTCTTTTAATTTGTTTCAATGGAAAAACATTTAATAAGTGTCTACTATATCAAAGACACTATTCTAAGTGATGAGAAGTGCAGCACTACCTCAGGTAAAACAAATACAATTTTAATACATGACCTGTTCTTAAGAAGCTTACAGTCTACCACAGACGGAGGGGGAGACCTGAACACAAGCAAAAGTAATGAAAATATCAAAGCAGTATAACATGTGTGCAAGGGAACAGATTGAGGCAAAGTATTATGACAAATCAGAGGAAGAAAACACTGCAAATTTAGGAATGTATGGAAGATATGGAAGGTCATGAAAGACTTTCATACAGAAGCTGATATTTGAGTTAGAAAGAAATTATTTTAAAAGGCTAATGTGACAGGATTGAGGCTGAGAAAGAGGAACTCTTGTAAATTGAAGAGGAAATACATCCTAAATTCAGATTATGGGTTATGTGACCAAAGTCACAGATATGGAAGAAGGTAAAAAAAGAAAGAGAAGGAGAAAGCTCAACTAGAATATGGGGCACATAAAGGAGATTAGTATGAGATAACATTAGAAAAGTAGTTTGGAACCAAGTTAGCTCTCAACACCAGAATTAGGAATTTAATTTTTTGTTTGGTAAGCCATGGGAATCCAATAAATATGTCCTTTTGGCTTTAGTGGTCCAACATTCTGATGTTTTCTTGCTTACAGTCTTTTTGGTGGCCAATTTTGTACTTTTTTCCCAGCTTCCAAAATAAGTGAATCTCCCAGTTGTCCAAAATATGTTACAATTAGTAAGTATGAAATGACCCTGCCTCGTTTTATCCTAGGTGTTTTGCAGGAGAGTTATACAGGCCTTTTAACGCTACATAAATAGGGCAGGTGATTTCCATAGTCAATTTAAATTCTCATAAAAGCAAATGTGTTCTTGGTTGTTTCAATTACTTTGTAAAGCTCTTTGACATTTTGAAAGATTCCACATAAATAATCAACTAGAGTAGTTTGCATATCCACTTAAGCTACCCACAATCATGAAGAAAAGAATACTAACTCCCAGGCCTCTGTCCTCCATCCACTGTCTGTAAATACTTAATTGAAAGATATTAGCCAGAATGCAAAGCCTGAGCATATTTTCTTCAGTTCACGTATACTTTCAAAATTATATGGAAATTTAGAAATACAAATGTGTATCTTTTAGATACATTATGTTCACTCAGCACAAACTTACAAACATAACCTGCAATCGTAATCAGAGCAACACTAATCTGCTTTTACTTTTTATGAATATTTATAGTTTTGAGACAGATGGGGAGGAGAGGGCTGTTACTTTAAAGAGCTTCTGTCATTAAGGAACTGACAATAAAGCCCCGTTCCCAAGGTGCCTTGGGAGATTTCACTTATTTATTTATTTGTTTTGCCCTTTGATATTTCTCAGAAAAATACTTCTTTGTGTGAGGGTGTTGTACTCTCAGCTCAACACTGCAGGTTGGCTCCCGCAGTGCTTCTGATCAGCCTACACAGTGATGAATGAGGATCACAGAGGGAACAGGGAATAGAGGGGTTATCAGTGGAGAAGAGAGGAGAGCTGAAATCCTTTCTACCACCTAAGCTAGTCAGGCAAAACACTGCACTATGCATGGGGAGCCTCAAGGGCTCATGCTGTGACCGAACAGCAATTGTGACTTCAAACACATAAAGGTGATCTTATTGGGAGCTAGGAAATGATGAATGACTTAGCAATGCTACTGTATGTGAATGGCAAAAAAATACTCTGCCCATTTACCTGGGCTTCAGACTGTTTAAAACAAGCCTCATGGATTGCTATTCAGGATTTATGTCTGTAACACCCATCTTAATGTTCTGAACAAGCATTACCAGAGCTTTAGGGTATTTTCTGACCCAATTAAAACTGATGTGCCTACCACAAGGATCACCTGTTCTTGACTTTTGAAATTGGGTTGCAAATTGAATGTTCCTTTCTTCATAGGTTTCAGTGAAGAATTATTTATGATAGTAATAGATAGGGAGTAATAAATAGTCATACTAAAAACCTACGACACAATGTATATAATGAACTTTTATACATAAATCATATTTTCCTTGACTTGAATTGAAAAAGCCTGCTCACCTATCTATGTACAAGTTACCCTGTGGTTTCATAATTATAAAGTTCCTTGGCATTTTCCTAAGGAGCTAGTGTTAGAATAAGTTTCAAGTCATCCTGAATAATTTTTCCAGCTAAAGAAAGTCTCACTAATAAACCAGGCATGAGTTTGTTACCTGCTAATAATTGTGTTGCTAATAACTTATTATGTTTAGCCTTATTCAAAGTCATCAAATTAATAATAATGTATTGTAGGTTTTATCTTGTGTTCCCTTCAATATAATTTTTAAAAGTTTTGGCCACTCACTAGTCATCACTTCTCTCCAATAAAGTCCCAGGTTATCAATGCTTTCACCAAACTTCTTTGTAAAATTGCCCTCAAGAAAGTATCTGATAAACTAAGGCACATGGAGCTATAACTCAGAATCTCAAAATTACAAAGGACCTCAGAGTATATATTCCAACCATCAACTGAAATCATGTATCCTTTCTATGATCTAGCTTTTTAAAAAAATATATTAGTTCTCTTGAAATGGCCAAATAGGCAAAAGTGGATGTATTACTGGTGCTGGAGTCAAGGAGTTGAGTTTAACTCTAGTCTCATATACATTATCTTGGGCATTACTGCCTTAGTTTTTTTCAACTGTTGAATAGAGAGAATCATGGCACCTATCTCTCAGGGTTTTTGTGAAGATTAAATGAGATACTATTTATAAATCACTTAGGGCAGGATTTGACACTTAGTACTTAATAAATGTTTTTTACTTTCTCTCGATGGAGAATTTGATGGTCCCCAACATAAGCCATTTTGATATCTCTGGTGGTTAAAAAGTTCTTTTCCTCCCAAATCTAATTTCTGTGTATTTCACCCTCCCAAATCTGTCTTCAAACTATGTCTTCTTACCTAAATTCCTATTTCTTTTAAACATTCCTATATTCCTTGTTATAACATGATTTAGCACTTCCTCACCATCCTCATCATATTTTGAGAGGAAGAGGAAGTAGTGGTGGTGGTGACACATTCATTTTTCCTTCTAAAACAAACCCCTGAAGTCAATGTGCTACTCCAGATGCAGTATGAAAAAGGCAGAAAACGGAGAGTAAAACTATCTTCTTTATAGACACTGAATACACTCAAAATTAGGGCCACTCCAGAAGTTTAAGGAGTGCTGTCTGAATGAGTCTGAGGAGCTTTGGGAAAGAGCAGGCTTTATCAGTTTCTTCCTCCTAATTCAATTTATACTTGAGTGATTGTGGAATAATTCAATGTCCACACAAAAGAAGGGAAAAGGAGGAAGATCCATGCATATGATGTGATTGTACAAGTTAGTTTAATTAGGCAGGATTGGGATATGATACTGTAATTCTACAAATCTGCATCCAGTTTGGGATTTTGTTTTGGGGCAACTTTTAATATGTCTCCCCAGATTTTCTTTTTTTTGTACAAAGAAATTTCTTTCTAAATAATGTTCCAAAATGTGGGGGATACTATAGTGGTAACTGAAGAGAGGAACAAGGTGCTATTTATTAACTCTGATTTCACTTCTATGCTCTGAGATCATGGAAGTCAGTAATTGGTTAAAGGAACTGAGAATATGGGATTATGATGTTTCAAAGACTGTGCAGGAAGCAGCTTGTAATGGCTCATGAGACTTAATTGTTAAAATATCAGCATGAGTATTTTAACTTTATTTAATGTTAAGTATTAAAAAGTCTTGGGGAATATTTTAGTGACCCAAAGCGTTTTAGACAGAGGTATACTTTTTTCTATAAAGTATTAAATATGAAAACAATGTGTGATCTTCTATAACAGTTTTGGTGTGAAAACAAATGAAACCAAGAAACGTTAAAAACTGTAGTTATATAGAGTTGTGCCAATTAAATGTGCATGAATTTTCTCAGGAAGTTCTGCCTTCCTTAGGGAGTGCAAGAAAGATGGCATCAAGTTGTTCTCCATTTGGATCAAAAGGGATTCTCTAAGCCTATTGCTTATAACTTTTTCTTTTGGGGTTCTACTTATAGATGCTGACTTGGAATTTTTAGGAGAGGGGAGAATGTTTCTGTTTTCTTAAGAAAAAAACAAGAAGAAGGGAACTATAATATAGCTGTAAATAAATGTGTTTCTGTATTTCTTTTTCTAGCAAGTGGATTGAATTACTTTACATTCCGGATAAATAGGATGGCATTTGGAATAACAAATTTTCAAGCAGCAAAAACAGTCTAACAACCACAAGAAAGTTCATGGAAAGCACAAAAATACTATTTAAAGAAAATGAATATCATTTAACAGACCTCATAACAATTCATAACATTTTACCCTAAAATCAATTAGTTATTTTTAGTACCGTGCAAAACTACTGACATATTGAGCTTTCACTCCACAAAACCACTCATATCTTTTACTTGAAATGTTTTCTACATGTTTTCTGAACATGTATTTTCTGAATCTGAGTGAAGGACTTTATACTTATCCCTGTTTTATTCTCCAAATGTTAGAGCTTTCCAAGATTATTTCAAATTCCTCTTCTCTCATCTAGTATATCATTTGTCCCTCTTACTTTTTTGTCATATAAGTGTAATGGAGTTTTCCTCTCCACAGAACAAGTATAAGTGTTCTCTTCCTTATTCAATAGCATTGTCTTTTGTACAGATATGACTGGGCACAATGACATTCTGCTAATTGAATCCATGTTGTGAATTGTTGATGATACTCATGCCACA
Source organism: Gracilinanus agilis (assembly GCF_016433145.1). NCBI lineage: Eukaryota > Metazoa > Chordata > Mammalia > Didelphimorphia > Didelphidae > Gracilinanus > Gracilinanus agilis. Next base: position 154,497,284 of record NC_058135.1, read on the forward strand.
ACTGGTAGAAAAATTAGTTCTGAGGACTTCTGAGGATAGAGCTAGATTTGGGGGGCTGAATCAGGTTGGCAGAGTAAAAAAACCCGATATACTGAGCTTCTTCAACATTCCTCTCAAATCAAATAATGCTTTAAATCAAATGCTGGAGTTACAGTGTCATCAGATATCAGAATGAGGCATTCTTCTTGTCAGAGAATACTTTCTAGGTCAGAAGAGACAATTTATAATACAGTTTTGGGCATTGGTTTGGAGCCCACTCCAGTTGTGAGATTAGGTGATGGAAACAGAATTAGCAGCACTTTAAGAGCTCTCCAGCCAGAAATCATGAGAAAAACTGACAATTACTCAGAAAGAGATAACACAGGATGAGATAATACAATAGAAATGGAAAGAATCCACTGATCATCACCTGAAAGATATCCCAAAATGAAGATTCTGAGGAATATTAAAGTGAAATTTCCAGAGCAACTAGATGAGAGAGAAAAAAATACTTCAAGTGGGCCTAATAAAACATTAAAAAATCATTGAGCCACAGTCAAGGTAACAAAAGATTTATTAGCTACCATATTAAAGGAGTAGATGGCTTAGAAAATTATATTCCATAAGGCAAAAAAGCTTCTCTTCAGTCCTGTATGTGAAAATCAGTTTTTCTATTCAGTGCTTTTCTTTATTGTCATTGCATAAAGGTACTCTAAGTATTCATTTTTCCATTGAAGGATTATAATCAGTTTTGTTTGGTAAGTTTTTCTTAGTTTTAAACCAGGTCATTTGTCTTCTGTAAACACTAAAGAGAAATCATAAAGGACTCAAAAATGTGTTAAACTGTTCATTTTTCTATATGGGAAGATGATTCATGTAACTTCTAAGAACTTTATCATCATTAGGGCAGTTAGAAAGATTCTACATAGAAAAAGGGTATATCAGTGAGTCAGTTATGTTGGGATTATGAAAAAAAAGGAGAGTGGCAGAAGGGAGAAGAGGGAGGAAGAATGGAGAAAATTGTTTTACATAAAGGAGGCGAATAAGGAAGAGCTTTATAGTGGAAGGGGAAATGGTGGAAAGGAAGTGGGCAAAACTTGAACTTCACAAACATCTAAATTGGTTCAAGGAGGAAAACTAGCTATACATACTCAAATGGTAATAGAAATCTATTTTATCAAACAGGAAAATATGAGAGATAATAGAAATGAAGGAATGATAAAAGCATTAAGGGAAGTAATGGTCAGAAGCAAAACAGACAATTAAGGAGGGACAAGATAAAAAAGAGAGAAAGAGAAGAAGAAATTAAAAAGAAAAGACTGGAGGGAAATGAAGAATTAGTAATGTTGATAATTGTGAATGGGCATGGGATGAATAACCCTCTGAGGTAAGGAATGCAAAAAATGAACACCTTTTTTACAAATAGGGAAAATAAAACTCAGTGATGTTAAACAATATCCTAACCATCATATATCTACTTTGAATTCTTTGAATCTAATATATCTATTGCACTATCTTCTAAGTTGCTGGAACCTAAACTTTCTTTGTAAATTCGGACATATTTTTCTATTGCTAGTTCTTTGTTCACCATATTTTCTTGAGATTTGCCAGTAGCAATTAATCAATCATATGTAAAGTGTTTTTTTTTTCAGTTCCCAAGACAAATGAGTTAGCCTCAGTGATCTCTTATTATTCTCATCTCACTTTATCATGGATTTAAGTTACTTCTCCCATTTTTATTGTTGACATTGTTGCTGTTCTCTCTCTTTAATCCTAAAGAATATTTTGTCTTCTTAGGGAAAAAGAAACAAAATAGGAACTGAGTAAAATTGCCCTCTTGATCCTGCATTATTATTTTACATTCCTTTGTGAATAGAAATTCTATACATTTCTTGATTTTCCTCTTACTTCTAATCCAGTATTAAAAAAGAAACTTCTGCATCTAAGCCCCCCCTTTTTGCTGTCTTTGCTATCTTGCCAAATCTTACTTTTTTTCTTTACCAACCTCTCTTACATCTGCACCCTTTTCCTCAGCTACCACCCTAATTCACGATCCAGTCACCTTTAATCTGGACTTTTATAGGTGGCATAATGGCTAAAGTTCTGGGTTTGGAACCAGGAAGATTAGTTCAAATATGGCTTCAAATAAAAAACTAACTGTGGGACCCTAGGCAAGTAAGTTGTCTGCTATCCATCTCAGTTTCCTCACCTATAAAATGGGAATAATAGAAGCTAATTCCCACAGTAGTTATGAAGATCAAATAAGATAATATTTACAAAGAGTGCTTACAACTCTTAGAGGGCAGGGAATATTAAATTTTGTCTTTGTTATCCCTATATCCTATTGCCTTATGACACATGGTAGAGACTTAAAACATTCCTATTGATTAATGGATTTAATAATTGACTTCAAGATTCAGTTTCTAATAAGCTCGATAATTTAAGACTTGAAGTACTGCCTGACTCAGACACATTTACACTGGGAATAAAGCCTCAAGCTAAGGGAATGAAGCCATTGTGGCAGAATTTCAGGCATCAGTTGTAAGAAGAGAAGATATTTTAAGGGCAGATATGTCTTGATTCAACAAGTATTTTTAAAAGTGCCTATTATGTGTTAACTATTGTGCTGGGCACTAGAGATATAGAAACAAAATGAAACAATCCTTGCCCTTGAGGAGCTTATATTATACTGGAAGAATACAAAAAAATAAAGCAGTTCAGCCAAAACAAACTATATAAAAAAGTAATATTTACAAATTTATTTGGTAGCATGGGGGAAGACAAGGGAGAAACATTAAGACCTGAGAGATGACAGAAGTCATAACATGGGACGTGAAAAGTAGATCCATGACTGTATATCAATTTAGTGCTGATTTTCCATACTACCTTTGAATTAAACATGCAAAATTCCCTTTTCTCCTTGTTAATGCAAACATATCTTTTGAAACATCATCTATTTAATGAAAAAAAAAACAGAAAAAATATAATTTGTCACTAATTTAAATTGTTTCCTTCATGTCATCCTAAAAAAGAAATGAAAACTATTTTGTGATTTCCAAATTACTTGATTTCTTAGAAAAGTAAATATTTGCTTTCTTTCTTTTTTTTAAACCCTTAACTTCTGTGTATTGGCTCCTTGGTGGAAGAGTGGTAAGGGTGGGCAATGGGGGTCAAGTGACTTGCCCAGGGTCACACAGCTGGGAAGTGTCTGAGGCCGTATTTGAACCTAGTACCTCCTATCTCTAGGCCTGACTCTCAATCCACTGAGCTACCCAGCTGCCCCCAGATATTTGCTTTCTAAACAAGAATGGACTGTTCATTATACCTGAACAGTTCTTTGGGATTTTTATTTCATAAACGTAAATGGCTTGTACTGTAGAGGATAGATTTTCATCAGGAAGCATGACTTATGTTTTAAGTGAAATGTCACATTGTCCACATATATAATTCAGATGATGGGTAGGAACACAGAGGATTCTGGAATTGTCTAAATGGTCCAGTGATTTTCTTACTTGGTTAAAGTTTAAAAGCATAAAGTTAAAATTATAAAGAAACTGACAAGTAAGACTATGTTCATACTGTATTCTCCTACACAATTTTAGTTTGGTCCTAATGGTATCTGCAGGGAATAATGATGTATCACAGGAAACACTGATTAGCTGAAACTATTAAGTCTTTTGTGAAAGAAAAAGTCCATTTACCTCCAGATGTCTGAGAGTTTACAGCATGTATTGCTTATTAGAGGACAGTAGGTATTTAATCCCAAATTCATTTCTAGCTACTTTAATATCTTTTGAAATGGTAATGCAGCCCTATCAATTGCTACTTTAACAGTTTTTGGTTTAGAGCCAGGGGATAATTATTTAGTATTTAAGCATTTGAATGAGTCACAGTGTATCAATATCTGAATGGTGTGACATTTTCCAACTGACATAATGTTACTTAAATGATATACTCAATCTTGCTTCATGAAATTAAAAGCAATGCTCAGCTGAGAATACCATATAGTCTCGCATAGAAGATACTCTTGTTTGTCATACACATACTGTACAAACTGTGAAGAACAGTAATTACATTCAATAAGATATCAAACCTTTTAAATAAAGAAATATGAATAAAGAAGGAAAAAAGGAAACATCCATAATTTCTAGACTATAACATCTGTAGGTATATATGCAGTAGAAATATAGCTAATCAGAAAAAATAATTTCTTACTTGTAGATCAACTTTATCACAATATTCCCAATATAAAGTACCCAATGTTAGAAATATTTAGTGTTTTAATTCAATGTGCAAAATGTAAAAGAATATTATGCCATAGTCTTTCTGTGAAAATCAGCTTGTTTGCTCATCAGAATACACATGTGATTTCCTGACTTAAGAAATTTCATTTGGTTCATCTAGTCTGAGTTCAACCACATGAAAATGCTTTTGTCTAAGACATATTATACTGGTGTGGCTATTGACCAGCTGATAGGAAGTATGGATTAGTGACTAGTAGTGGCTTCCATATGAACATGATTTCAAGTCTCACTTCTGATACACACACACACACACACACACACACACACACACACACACACACATATATATATATATATCATGATCTGGTCACTCACTTAACCTCTTATTTCACCAGGCAGTTTTCAAGATTTAAAGATGCAGAACACAGGCTGACCTTCCTTGGTAGAAAGTTTTCATTCTCTTACCAAGGAAATGACAGGACTAGGTCCTATACCCATTCCTATCACTTAGCTAGGACTCTGCTTTCAATTTCTATTCAGGAAGTATGGAAGATTACTCAAAAGCTTTAGGATTTTGGATGAGTTTGTCTTTGATTTCAGGTAAGTGGAACAAAGAAGCCACTGTTAAAATCTTTAAAAAGTCATGAAAGCTAAATTCCCAAGACCTGAATATATCATATATAATAGATTCATTTGTCATCATTAGGGACCACATATAGCAACAGTATCTGCAATTACAACTTTTTCAAAGTGTGTTGTTGCTGTATTTCTGAATGGGGCTTTGAAAACTAATGAACTGTTCCATGATTGTACAGTTCTTATAGTGAAGTTGAATCTTTCCTTTAGGTTTTTTTTGTTGTTGTTGGCTATGAGGATGAATCATGGATTATGTTCAGATGAAAATGGTAATTTTGAGAAACTAGTACCTACAATTAGTTTTACCTGTTTCTGCTACTTGATTGGAGGTTACTCTGTATACTCAATATACCAGCAAATTCTAGCAATCTCTCTCTTCCTCCCTCTCCTCTCTCTCTCCACTCTCTCCACATATGACTTATACCAGCCTTAACAGAGAAGTTTATTACCAATTTGCCTACCTAAGAAGTGAATTTTTTTTTTACCACAACCACTTTCAAAGGTCATCTCCTCATTTATAGAAAGGTCACTGTTTTTGTAGATATTCCCATAATATATGTACACACACACACACACATATATATATATACATATACATATGTATATATAAAGAATTATTTTATATAACATTACATATAATTACTTCATATATTATTACCTCTCATATATTTATAGATTATATTTATAGAGAGAATTATTTCCATCCAAATGCTTCATATGTGAATGAAGCATTTGGATGAAAATAATTGTTCATATAAATGATATATAAGTGTGTTTGTTCTATGCATTACATAGTCAAATAATATTTATGTGTCAGATTTGTATTTTAAAGGCAGAAACTGCACTTTCACAACCACCAGAGGAAATGGATTTTAGTTCATTTTAAATTGTGAATGAGCCTCATAGATAGACAGGACCTTAAGGAATGGTTTCTTCTAGAGACAATATAAATACAGAAAAAATACTGCTTGAGAGAAAGTGTGACATAGAATGTTTCAGTTTGAATCAGGAAGATAGGTTAAGATACCACTTACTGATAATTATTGGTTCTGTGATTCTGGGCAAATCGCATAACTTCCTTGAGGCTTTCATATGTCAAATTAAATAGTTAGATTGGAAGACCTCCAAAATATCCATATTAATACTCTCTCTCTCTCTCTCTATATATATATATATATATATACACACACACACATATATATATATATATGTATCCATATACATATATAGAGTATTAAAGTCAGGAAGTTTAAACATTCTTCATAACCTTTACGTTGATGAGATGATCAAGATTCCAGTAAAGTATCTGGCACTACCTTGCAATGAATGAATAATACAAGTCTTTTAACCTATCTGTACCTCAGTTTTCCAATCTATAAAATGAATAAATTACATTAAATGTTATTTGAATTTTTTTAGTTGAAAATTCAATGATTATGTCAAAAGACCAAATCTAAAGTAGAAAGTGGTTGATAAACTTAGTGTTGTCAACCTTTGTGACAGCTAAGTAGCATTAAGCTGGCCTGTAGAGATAAGACTCTACATCAAAACAATGAAAGTCACCTGGAAGAAGCTAGTAGCTATTTCCAGAAATACAGAAGGAATCTTAAAATTACTAAAAATAACTGCTTTCTTCATTTGGTCATTAACACTTAAAACTGGAAATCTTCATCTATAATGGTTTATCCATTTGTCCTTTTAATGAATTCATGATATGAAACAAAAATATAAACCCCCTATGAAAACTGAATCTATCATTCTGTCTTCTTGGAGGGCTAAGAGAATAGTCATCCTGAGGTTCTGAGGGAGTGTGGGGCTGCTGAAGTGATGGTTGGTCTTTCTGGAAGATTAATTTTGTTCCTTTTCTCAGGCACAGAGGCAATGATAGGAAGCTCTTAGTGAAATTCACCTTCGCAATATTCTGTTAGAAAACAAACACATCTGATGCTGCCCCATAAAAACAGTCCAGGCACTTAAATTTAGCATTATTTGTACCATAATACTACAAATCATGAGCTCCCTTTTCTTTTTTCTTGGATGATCTCTCTGTCCACTCAGAGAACTGGACAGAAGAGAATATTCTATGTTCTCATTAAGTCCTGAATCAGTAAGGTTAGTGTGAAGCAATGTTCTACAAACAGTCATGATTTCAGATTGTTGTACATTTTCAAATCTACCCTGCTAAACTCTGTTTTTTTCATTAGAAAATAGTTTGTTGTGGCAACTCAGTACTGCTTTTCTGGGAGATGTATTTCACATACAGGAGATGCAATATAGATAATAGCAGTAGATCTCATCAGAGGGGATAGGCACAGGTGTTCTTGGCACGGAATTGTTTCCCTGGCAAGTAAATGGGTAGGGGCTACATTTTCACATCCAGATAGGGAAATGTCTTTGCAGCTGCTATGGCAATGGTAAGGCATGAGTTTAGTACCTTTGGGAGATAATTACTAAAATATATTGGCTCTGTTGTGGTAGGTGGTGAGGTGGGAGACAGAACTAGATAAAGGGCAAGATAATGACTTAGGTGGCACTGTATGAGAAATACTATGCTGGTGTATTAAAAGTAAGTTTATTAGAACATTTAAAGTTGTTGAAAAGATTCACATCAGAACTTTGCTGCTTTAATTCTATTTAATAAATAAAATTATTTACAAACTTGGAATATCTGGAGAAATGGTTAAGAATCCTAATCATGATTAATCAGAATAGTTTGTCTTTCCTCCTAAAACATATTTGAAATGTACAGTACAGGAAAAAATACTTTGAAGTTGAAATAGCAAGGTGGAGTGGGTATGAATGTTTCTCAGTTTGTATGCCATTCAGAGAAATTGAATTTTGAGTGGTAATGATGTGTTTTTCATGTTGCTTTATTGGACAATGGTATAATGAAAAATATGTCAATTTTCTTCTCATTTTCATTCTCAAATTTTAAATTACTTGGGTAAATTTTATTGTGAAGTAGCAGCTGTTAGTAGGAAAAATAAATTATACTGATAATGGGAAGAAAAGAAAACTACTATGATAGCCAATATACCAATAGACAAGGAATATTTACAGTAAGTAATTTGTTCTCTGTTGAGAATCTAAATTACTAGACATTGAAAAAGTAACAATAGTATTTTTATTTTATGATGATTAGTTTACTTTTCCCCCTCCCTGAATTCTGAATGGTAAATAAGATTCACCTGAAATAATTTCATTTGGTGTCGTTTCGAACCTTTATTCTTTGTTTTTATGAAGTGTAAAAGAGAAATTAGAAAATATATCCTTTGGAAACTCCTTCAGATGTTCAATTTAGTATCCTTATTAGAAAATGTTAAAGCTACTCTTAGGTTTTGAGATAATTTATAATCTTTGGAATGTGAATCAAATTTCTTGTTGATTTCATCTTTTAAGAACACTGCTGGAAATGTTTTATAAAATTTGAAGAAATATACATGCCTTTTGATCATAAATACGTATAATTGTTGCAGTAACTTTGAATGGACTCACATTTAATAAGAAATATTGTTTTTAAATCAATGCCTCCTCAATTAATAATTTCCATTAATGGAGAGAAAAAATTTCTTCACAAATATAAGTGAACCTACCATATACCTACATGAAAAAATTTTTAAAAATTAATAAAAGTAGCATGTAAAACAATATGATCTGGGAACATTTTATTATGAGTTTAAAGAAATTGTTATCTTGACAGAAATTTCCATAAATTGGAATTGTTTGAAATATGTTTAAATAAAAAAAATCTGATTTTATATTTTTATTTACAATGGAACTTCAAAGAGACTTTACTTTATCCCCCTCCTAAACACAATCTGTCTTAAAAAAATATTTTTTTATATGAAAAAAGCTTATCAACTAAAGCAAGACCCATTATTATATAGTGCAGAACTGGCTGACCGCAAATGAAATGATGTATATTATGTTTTTATTTTTGTTGGTGGTGGAGTGTTGTTTTCTTCAATATATTTATCCTTATAAAACTGGATGATCGTCACATGTTAGTGATAATGACATTTTCTTTAGTGCAGTCATACAATTAAAGGAAAATAGACTAGAAAGTTTCTTCTCAAAGAAGAACATTCATCCATTTAAGCTATACAGCTGGCATTCAATTCCAATAAGAGTAAAATGAGAATTAGGTCTGGGTTCTGTTCTTACTTTGGTCAATGAATGGTGAGTCACTCTATATAAATGCCATTATTCTTATTTAAAAGGGGTCAGTTTGTCATTATTTCACATACCTAGTGTTATAGTTGATGAATATCTTTTATGCCTAATAAATATGTATGGCCAAGCTATTATGGTTCAATAATATTGTATAAGAGGTTGATAAAGGTTGTCAGGGTTATTAGATATCAATAGGAAGATGACAAACATTGTGGAGATCTTTCGGGTAAACCAGCAACTCTATTTATTACAAAGGATAAGTTTGAATAGGAGTAGGAAGTAGGAAAATAGGAAAGTATATTTTAAATTCTGATATTATAGCTAAAATTCTAATCCTATACTAAAATATCTAAATAACACCCCCGCCAAATCTAATTGCTTTCTTTGCATTTTCTTCTTGTCTGACAGAGCAGACCTCCTTAAACTTACTCTCACTAATCTAAAATAATATTTCTCTATCTAACTAAACTATGCTAATTAATAATTTCTTCTTTGACCTCCTTTACCAAGTATCAGAAATTCAAACTGTCAGTGGTGGAAACACAGACAGTCCTCCACTTCTGAAGAGAAGAGCACTTAGTGTTGGGCCCTTCTTCCTTATGATGCTGAGAAGGAAACCCCTCAGATATAGATTTCTTTCTTAACTTTGTATATAAATTCCAACTCTCAACAGCCAACGGCCAGATATTTGTTACAGAGAGCACACTCACACAGAAATTCCAAACATCCTCCTTCCTTGGAAGACAGAACATGGAAACCAGCTTTACTGACAATCCCTGTTTTCTCCTTTTCTCTTAAAGAGACAGAAGTAAAAAATCAGTCTGCTACTGCCTCTTAAAGAGACAGAGTGATATTACTTTAACCTAGAAATTCTGGTCCTAAGGAGACAGTGAAAATTAAACAAATTCCTTACAATACTAGCCAAAAAATAAAGCAGCTTATCGCCAGATGCCTGGTAATCAAGTGATGATGATGAGAATAATCATTTTTTAACCATAATAATTCACAAGGATCACACTAAAAGGCATGGGGAAATCATTACTTATGTCAAAAGAGAAAAGACCCACACTATAATTGTTAGCTTTCTCAAAGGGGAAGGATAAATATCAAAACCTAAATTGTAGAGACAGAAAATAGGTAGGTAGATGACAGACAGACAGACAGACAGATAGATAGATAGATAGATAGATAGATAGATAGATAGATAGAAGTATTAGTATATGTGCACATAATCAAATCATTTTCCTTAAAAAATAACAGGTCAAAACCTATGAGTAAAGAGTTCTCAAAAGAATTCTAATCTAGTAATAACCTTTTGAAATAAAATGCTATAAAAAGAAATATCATTGAAGCAGTTGTAACATTTTACCTCCCATGCAGAAAATTGGGAAAAATGAAAAAGATTGCAATAGTGTTAGAATGATTTTAGGAAGATAGGCACTCTACTACATTATTGGTGGACCTGTGAACTGGCACAAACATTTTAGGAAACAATTTGCAGTTGTGCAAATAAAATAATGAAAGTCTACTTTTCCTTTGACTTAGAGTTTCCATTTGTTGTTTAGTCACAGCCATGTCTAACTTTGTAATCCTATGATCTATCCTGCCCATTTCCTTCTCTGATAGATAAAGGAAAACAGACACTAAAGGGCTTGCTCAGGGACAAATGGCTAGTAAAAGTCTGAGGTCTAATTTGAACTCAGGTCTTCCTGACTCTAGGCCCAATAAAATATGCATTTGAGTTGTCACTAGAGTTTCTTCTACTGTGCATATACAGCAGGTCATTGATAAAAAGAAAGAACCAAAATATTATAACAGAATTTTTTTTGGTACCAAAAAACTTCAAGCAAGTAATTGTTTTAATACTAGTGTAATGGCTAAACAAATTGTATTATTTATATATAATGATATATTATTATCCTATAAGAAGTTACAACCCTGAGGAATACAGAGAATAATGAAATCATTTGTATGTATTAATGCAAAATAAACAGAACTCAAAAAACAATATATACAAATGGAAATAAAATTATCAAGAAACCATAGTGAATGCTGTAAAATTACATAGTACAAACAAAGAAGAGATATGAGAAGAGAACTCTCACTCTTCTGCAGAAACTGGAGGTTCACAGCTCAGCAAAATTGCATGTATTTTCAGACTTTTTCATGTATCAATAAAATTTGCTAACTTTTTCTATTCTTTGTATAATTTTTTAAAAAAAATACGAATTGTTATAAGGAATGGCTTCCTGGGAAAGAGAGTAAGAGGAACACTGGGAGAGATATGGGAATACAAACATGAAATATATGAATTCACATTTTTTGATAGAAGAACATATTAAGTTCAACTAGAGACATAAGAATGTGTCAGTTCCTTGCCAGATCAGAAACATATTTGTTTATGTTCCATTCTGGCAAACACATTTTAGGAAGGAAATTTGTAAACTAGAAGAGATCTGGCATACAGCAAGGATGGCAGACAGACTAGATCATGCCCTATAAGAATATAGTCAAAGAAATGGGAGTGTTTATTGAGGAAAAAGAAGTCTTGATAGGAAAATTACATTTGTCAAGTATTTCAAGTGTTATCATTTGTAATATTATTATTTTGTTTAGCTTTTGAGAAAGGAGTTGCTAACCCATAATCTATAACTTTTAAAAATATATTAATAATCACATTTCAACACAATTTGTTTTCTTTATAATCCTACATATTTAAGCATTTTTAGAATAGTATTCTGAGAAACAGTCCATAGTCTTAACAAGATCTCATCATACAAAAAAGGTTAATACCTACTCTCTATGTTGCAACAAGGAATAATGGATGGAAGTTGCTGAGAAGCAGTTTTAGTCCTAACACTTATTAGAACCATAAGAACATGAAATGGGCTTCCTTTGGGGTAAATGATTCCCTCCCTCCAATTATAGATCTTCAAGCAAAAAAAGTTGAGTAGCCACTTGCTAAGGAGATTACTACTTAGATATAAATTGGACTATATGATTTTAGATCTTTTTTCCAAACAAGATTGTGATTCTTCAGGACTCTAATGTCAAAAATAGATTCACTTATTGTGATACTTTTCAAATATTTCTCCAAAAAAAAAATCAGTGGACTTTTCATTTGAACATTGCTCTCCTCCCAACAACCCTTCACTCAGCAAAATTATTTATTAAATGCAATTTTAAAATATTCTACTAATATTTAATTAATTCTTATATTTACAGGAAAAATACTTAAATAAATAAAACTAATTTTTAATACAACAGAAACCTAATTTCCAACCAAATGCTAATTTCACCTCAGTTCCTTTTCAGTTATCCAAAATTCTAATTCATGGTTGCTTTAAGATTTTAATTACCATTCTACTTTTACTGCTAATAACTAAATCTATTTTTAAAATTAATTTATTTTTAAAAATATTTTATTTTTTAGAAAAATTTTACATGGTTACATGATTCATGTTTTTACTTTCCCCTTCACCCTTCCTTACCCCCCCCCCCATAACCAACGCACATTTCCACTGGTTTTAACGTGTCATCGTTCAAGACTTATTTCCATATTATTGATGGTTGTTGCATTGGTGTGATCCTTTCAAGCCTACATCCCCAATCATGTCTGCATCAATCTATGTGTTCAAAGAGCTGTTTTTCTTCCGTTTCCACTCCTGTAGTTCTTCCTCTGAATGATTGTAGCATTCTTTTCCATAAATTCCTCCAGATTGTCCTGGGTCATTGCATTGCTGCTAGTACAGAAGCCCATTACATTCGATTTTACCAGAGTGTATCAGTCTCTGTGTACAATGTTCTTCTGGCTCTGCTCCTTTCATTCTGCATCAATTCCTGGAGGTCTTTCCCTTTCACATGGAATTCTTCCAGTTTATTATTCCTTTCAGCACAATAGTATTCCATCACCAGCATATACAACAATTTGTTTAGCCATCACCCCAAAGTGATCATAAATAAAAATATTTGTACAAAAATATTTATAGCCATGCTTTTTGTGGTGGCATACCCTTGTTTTCCAGTTTTTCCCATCACAAAAAACAGGGCTATAAATATTTTTATACAAATATTTTTATTTATGATCATTTTGGGGTACAAACCCAGCAATGGAATGGTTGGATCAAAGGGCAGGCAGTCTTTTAGAGCTCTTTGGACATAGTTCCAAATTGCCATCCAGAATGGTTGGATCAGTTCACAACTCTACCAGCAATGCATTAATGTCCCAATTTTTCCACATCCCCTCCAACATTTATTACTCTCAACTGCTATCATTTTAGCCAATCTGCTAGGTGTAAGGTGGTACTGCAGAGTTGTTTTGATTTGCATTTCTCTAATTATTAGAGATTTAGAACACTTTCTCATGTGCTTATTGATAGTTTTGATTTCTTTATCTGAAAATTGCCTATTCATGTCCCTTGCCCATTTATCAATTGGGGAATGGCTTGATTTTTTATACAATAGATTTAGCTCCTTGTATATTTGAGTAATTAGACCTCTGTCAGAGTTTTTTGTTATAAAGATTTTTTTCCCAGTTTGATGTTTCCCTTCTGATTTTGACTACATTGTTTGTGTTTGTTCAAAACCTTTTTAATTTAATATAATCAATATTACTTTTTACATTTTGTAATTTTTTCTAACTCTTCCTTGGTTTTAAATTTTTCCCTTTTCCATAGATCTGACAAGTATTCTATTCTGTATTCACTTAATTTACTCATAGTTTCCTTCTTTATATTCAAGTCATTCAACAATTCCGAGTTTATCTTGGTGGAGGTTGTGAGATGTTGATCTAAACTCAATCTCTCCCATATTGTTTTCCAAATTTCCCAGCAATTTTTGTCAAATAGTGGATTCTTTCCCCAAAAATTGGGCTCTTTGGGTTTATCATACACTGTCTTGCTGATGTCACTTACACCAAGTCTATTCCACTGATCCTCCCTTCTGTCTCTTAGCCAGTACCCTATCATTTTGATGACTGCTGTTTTATAGTGTAGTTTAATATCTGGTACTGCTAGGCCACCTTCCTTCACATTTTTTTTTCATTATTTCCCTTGATCTTCTTGATCTTTTATTCTTCCAAATTAATTTTGTCAAAGTTTTTTCTAATTCAGTAAAAAAGTTTTTCGGTAATTTGAAAGGCATGACACTAAAAAGGAAAATTAATTTGGGTAGAATGGTCATTTTTATTATGTTAGCTCATCCTACCCATGAGCAATCAATGTTTTTCTAATTATTTAGATGTAGTTTTAATTGTGTGGAAAGTGTTTTGTAGTTGTGTTTGTATAATTGCTGTGTTTGTTTTGGTAGGTAGATTCGTAAGTATTTTATATTGTCTAGGGTGATTTTAAATGGTGTTTCTCTTTCTACCTCTTGTTGCTGTGATGTGTTGGAAATATATAGAAATGCTGATGATTTATGTGCATTTATTTTGTATCCTGCAACTTTGCTAAAGTTGTTGATTATTTCTACTAGCTTTTTCCTTGACTCTCTAGGATTTTTTAAGTAGACCATCATATCATCTGCAAAGAGTGATAGCTTAGGCTCCTCATTGCTTATTTTGATACCTTCAATTTCTTTTTCTTCTCTAATTGCTACTTCTGGTGTTTCTAGTACAATGTTAAATAATAGAGGTGATAATAGGCATCCTTATTTCACGCCTGATCTTATTGGGAAGGCTTCTAATTTATCCCCATTTGATATGAGGCTTGTTGATGGTTTAAATATATATTGTTTGTTATTTTTAGGAAAGGTCCTTCTATTCCTATACTTTCTAGTGTTTTAAATAGGAACGGATGTTGTATTTTGTCAAAAGCTTTTTCAGCATCTATTGAGATAATCATAGAGTTTTTGTTTATTTGCTTGTTGATATGGTCAATTATGTGAATCATTTTCCTGATGTTGAACCATCCTTGCATTCCTGGTATAAATCCAACTGATCATAATGAATAACCTTCATGATCACTTGCTGGAGTTTTTTTGCTAGTGTAATTAATACGTGGGTCAGGGGCCTTATGCTGATAATAAGGTTAGCAGTATGGTGGTGCTGGTTGTAAGGATGGAGTGAGCTGTACCTGGACTGACCTTGAAACTTGTCTATGAATGTAACAAGGATCCAACCCAGGTAACTGAGTTTCCAGAGAAACCTCACTGCTTGGCACCAGGCTCCTTTAAGATATCAGGTAACCAGTCCCTTCTGGCTGAGGAAGTAGCTTCCTATTGATAAATCAAAGGCTGACAGGAA
Source organism: Gracilinanus agilis (assembly GCF_016433145.1). Taxonomy (NCBI): domain Eukaryota; kingdom Metazoa; phylum Chordata; class Mammalia; order Didelphimorphia; family Didelphidae; genus Gracilinanus; species Gracilinanus agilis. Next base: position 154,512,557 of record NC_058135.1, read on the forward strand.
GTGGATGTTGAACTTCCTGCCCTTCAGCAATAGAGTATATTCCAGCCCTAATTGCTCAGAACCCTTACTGCTACCGGATCCTCCTTGGCCTTAGATGGTAGGCAAATAATCACAGAATTCTCTGATTAAGGCTAAGGGGTTTATTGATAACAGAGTAAGGGAACAAGGCAGTGGTAAGAGGGTTAGGAAATACTGTGATCTAAGGAGAAAGATTATCTAACAAAAGCTTGCAATGGATCCTATCTGGATGGTCTTCTGCTGACCCAAGGCAGTCAGCCCTGGTCCAGATTAATGCAATCTCTGGTTAATAAATAAAGTTGTTCTTGGACCAAATTTTGCCAGTGATGTTAATAATATTATTGAGTTGCTCTAGAAGATAGGACTTAAACCCTATTCTATTCTATTCTAGGACTAAGCTACCCACATTCTCACTCCCACCAACTCGAGGCCCAAGGGGGAGGGAGGGTAAGGGTAAGTGAGTTGTCAGGGTTAAGTCAGGTAAGAACAGAACACAGCCCTGGGTCTCCAGGGCTTTATATACACTTGGCTCAACTGGCAGTTGGTGCTTTGCCCTATGTCTCATGCTACCACCAACATTCCATCCAGGGCAACTGACAGGTTACCCTAAGCCAAGATGGTAAGGTTAAAAATCCTATATTACACTAGTATTCTGCTTAAAATTTTTGCATCTATGTTCATTAACAAGACTGGTCAGTAGTTTTCTTTCTCAGGTTCTGATCTACCTGGCTTTGGGATCAGTACCATATTTGTGTCATAAAAGGAGTTTGGTAGAACTCCTCTGTTTATTGTGTCAAATAGTTTGTATAGTATTGGAATTAGTTGTTCTTTGAAGGTTTGATAAAATTCACTTGTGTATCAATCTGGTCTTGGGAATTTTTTCCTAGGGAGTTCTTTGATGGCTTGTTCAATTTCTTCTTCTGATATAGGATTATTTAAGTAGTCTATTTCTTCTACTGTTAATCTAGGCAATTTATATTTTTATAAATGTTCATACATCTCACCTAGGTTGCTATATTTATTGCCATATAATTTGGCAAAAAGTTTTTAATGATTGCCTTAATTTCCTCTTCATTAGAAGTGGGGCTCCCTTTTCATCTTTGATACTGATGATTTGGTTTTCTTCTTTCCTTTTTTAAATTAGATTGACCAGTACTTTGTCAATTTTATTTGTTTTTTCAAAGTACCAACTTGTAGTTTTATTTGTTAATTCAATAGTTCTTTTGCTTTCAATTTTATTGATTTCTCCATTCATTTTTATGATCTCTAATTTGGTCTATAACTGGGGACTTTTAATTTATTCCCTTTCTAGTTTTTTGATTTGCATGCCCAGTTTATTGGTCTTTGCCCTCTCTAATTTGTTAATATATGCACTCAAGGATATAATCTAGCAATTAATCAACATTCAGTAAATTTTTGTCATTGACAATTATAATACTTTCTTTACTGGATATTTGTTTTAATAGATATAGGGAGCTCATGTCAAGGAACTCCTATAAATGGAGACCTGCATTCATGTTTCTTACTAGGAGAAAATGTAAATTTTATAAAAGGCACAATATTTGCTCTATTGAAACTTCCATTCAATTTTGACACTGTACATGCATAACAATAACAAAAATTAAAATGTTAAAAATGTTTAGAGAACTGTACCACAAAATGCTATGTTAAATCTGAGAAGGAAATGTATTTTCCATGAGGGATTCCTCTAAACCTTCATAAGTATTAAAGTTAGGTTTTAAATGGCACATTGGAATTTAATAAGTGAAGAGAGAAAGAGGATACATGAGGGTTAGCATGAGTAAAGACTTGGAAAATGGAGGGAATAGAATCTATAGTGTTACATAAAAATATGATATGAGAAGCAATATTATCTAAGACTATAAATGTAGGATACTTCCAGATGTGAAGATACATCTATAATCTAATAAATCAAAGATGACCTTTAGTTGAATTCTCTTACATTCTAAAAATGTGTTACTTGGTGTTAGAAAGAACCACTCTGCGTGGATACTGTCTGCCAAATCAACGTTTATTGCTGAGAAGAATTTCAGAAAGTATTTTAGAAAAATATAATTCCCATATCTGATTAGTTGGTAGATTCTATAATGAACAGTCAATTCAACAAACACTTAAGGAACCTATTCAGCAAAAGGAAATATTATTTCTCTAAGGGGAAAAAATCTAATAAGAATTCACTCAGAGGTACATAAAACCTATGCACTAGGGGAAACCAGTGTTCTAAAATTAACTTTCAAAAGGACTTTCCAAGTTCCCTGCTAAAGATGGTTTAAGTTATCTCTAATTTTGTAAAATAACATTAGTCTTGGTTAAGAAAATTCCCCCATCCCAAACAGATCAGTGTCCTCTCTGCAATTTAGTGTTTTTGAGACTTACATTGAGATTTTTCATGTTTAGTGACTTACCTAGAGTTACAAAACTAGTATATGTCAGAGGCAAAACTGAAACCTCATTTTCCTGGCCTTGAGATTAGCTCTTTATCCACTTCACAATGCTACCTCTCCCATAATTTTATATGTGGAATTAATATCAGATATTTATAATGTGGCTAAAAATCAATTAAAAATAAATTCTACACTGCCACATTCAAAAACAAATGGATAAAAATCTATGTAAAAATAGTAGTAAAATACTCGAAGAAGCCTCTTTATAAAATTAAACACACTAATATTACTTCCATGGCTATTGTTTTCTCTCTACCCCTGGCTACTCTAACTTAAGGGGATCATTACAGTGCCCTAGATCTTCCTTTGTTTCTTATATTTAAAGAATTCATTTAACAAATGAGGATGATAGGGAAATTACCAGGTATAGGAAAGTGATGAGAAAAAAAGGTAAGTTTGAGAAATAAACATTTTAATCGTCTTAATGAGTACAAACCAAGGCAATTTCAAGGTGAGTGCCATAAAGCAATCTTCTTTTGATTATGGTATAGGTGAGATTGAGGGTTAAGAAGGAAAATGAAAACACAATGCTAGGGGAAGAATTGAAAGGCATAAGAAAAACAGAGGGAAGAAGTCATCCTAACCAACCATCTAGTAGCTTCTCATTTTAATTAATTATTCTTATGCATTAAGTCCTGAACTTTGTTATTCCTCTTACCCCAGAAAGGGTTGCCCTATATATTCACTCCCATGGAGCAAAACTTCAGTTACCTAGCCATCCTAGGTGGTTCAATTATTGTAAAGGAATAGGAGCTGGTAGAGGAAGTTGAAACCCACACTTTATTGTTTTTGAGAAAGTATTCTTGGAGATATAACTGCCTTTAAATTTTAATCTGGAAGAAGGAGAGAGCATGCAAAAAGTGTTTATCTCATGGTTCTGGATTGTTGGCTTAGTATAAGGGACTCTGTGTAAGCAATCTCCCTTATTCTCTTATTGTGAAGCCACATAGGAAAACCAGCCTACCCTTCTAAAAATATGTCTTCATGGTAGATAGGCCTAATATCTACCTGCTTTCTTTTCCCTCTTTTCCTTTTAGAAACAAGGAAAGAGTTCTTGGTCTGTCTCTCAATAGAAAAATGGCAGCTTTTCAAGGGGAATACTTAAGGGGCAAAGAAGAAATAGAAGAAAGAAAGGAAGATAAGAAGAAAGAGGAAGAGGAGGAGAAGAAAAGAAAGAAAGAGATCCAGAAAATGGCTTAGCATTTAAAAATATTTAAGTAATATGGATCATAATTTTGTCAATGTCTTATTTCCAGAAAGATATATTTTGAACCCTTTCAGTAATTTTTGCCCTACAGTTATATAAAGTTATTTTTTGAAAATTATTTTGTTTTTATATTGAGAAAACTTCTAAATTATATCGTTAGACTGAATAATGCAGACATTTTATTCCAGCCCAGCAAAATAATTAAATAAAAATTATTCTCAAATGATTTGGGGAAATGATCTACTTGATGAAATGTCTCATCTAAAAAATTTGGCACAGCCTAACAAATTGTATCAACATAAAAACTGTTAAATGAGGTCGATAAGCTTCCAAATTAATAAAATTATTTAAAAAACAAAAAGAGTTCCATGACTATAAACCTACTGTGGGCTAAAAAAAAAAAAAAGTTGGTCTTCAAGATTTAATATGCAAATGATGTTGACAAAGAGCAGATTCTACTAAGTAGAGACCTAATTTGCTACCATTAATTCCTCCTGTAGCAATAAACTGATTAGACAATAAAGATTAAAATCAGCTGGCCAAAGGCTCTTAGCATTTTCCTTAACCTATTCAAATTATAAGATGTTTTCAAATCACTCCAGATTCAGAATAACAATGGTAATTAATTAAATGATTTTTTTTTCATTTTTTAAATTTGGATTAAGAATATGTCAACCTACTTGATAGGCAGTATTGGGTAGTATTTAGGACAGTGGGCTTGGGACCAACCAATGTTAAAATCCTACTTTAGGTCAGTTATGTGTTTCTGGGCACTTAATCATTCTATTGACCTATAGAATTAAACAATTTAACTCAATAGCTTCTAAATTCCCTTCCAGCTTGAAATCTATTAACCTCTGATAATGTAGCAATGTTTATCCATCCATGATGAAAATTGTTGTCAAGAATTGAACAAATCATTGTAAACTTCAAAAAACTCAGAACTACTAAAGTAATCAGAAAAAACAAGTCTTTAATCAGAAAAGAGGTAGGTTCAATAATAGGCTGCTATCACAGAGCCAGGTGCCACAAACTACACAGAGTCAAAACCCTCGGGCTCTGGGGACAGTATCTCTTGGGAAGATTAACATGCTAGAAGATTCTCCACAGAACAATATAACTTGGCAAACTTATATGCAATTTGGGGAGCTAAGGATAGGGAAGTATGATTGATTGGTATTGCCAAGGCTACAAGGAAATGAGAAATCCAAGACAGGATTACCAGGGAGAGGCTGATGCTTTACAATCACTACAAAAGGGAAAAGCCAGGAGTGAGCTACCTGGGAAAGGATTTTGATATAATGGGAGAAACTACCAGGACAAAAGGGTACTTAACATTTGATTAGGTCTTCTAGTCCCACCAGAACTGAGACCATTAAGTATTAAGTGCTACCATATTTAATTCCTTTTATTTCATTGCTTTGTCTAGGAACTCTTTCCACCAACAAAATCCATCTATGAACTAGTCTCAGAGACTTGACTAAAGCACAATGACCTTAAGTAACAGGGTCACACAATTAGTGGGTTCAAGGTAAGGAGGTGGATGGGGATAACCACAATTAAGTTCACTAGACCATATTGTTTCTTAACAAACTGTAAGAAAATAATCTTGAGTTCAAATTTTGAAAGATCTGGGCTAACCCATAAGAATTAAAGAGATTTTTCTTGTAGTTAGAGAATAACACAGAAATTCATACATTATATCAAAATCTCAAGATTTTGGTTGACCTGCAGAATTAATTGATTAGGATGGGTTTGAAAAATATTCAGATTCTTTAAAGGAGATATGCTGACAATGAGTATTTCTCTAGCTTCCAATTTATAAATAGATATGGTATATTTCAAGGTTATGAATTCATCTTCTCTATATTTTGAGAAAAGATGAATTATATGTCCTTGAAACATCGTTTCTGTGTCTTTTTCTTGGTGTAGTCATATCGAAAGAAGATCCCCCGTGCAAGTGAATTCCACATAGAATCAATTTAAAGGAGTTGGAAAATGATGAACTTCATGAACTTATGTAGAAATTCTCACTATAGATATGATTTTTATAAAGATTCAAAAATTTTACTTAAAAGCAATGTTTAGGTTATTATGATAATATCTTAAAAGAGGAATAGTTTACTTTAATGTTACAGTCAAAGATTGTCTTTAATATATAAATCTAATACATAGTATATTCAAGAAATATACATTCCCAGATGATTGCATAAATCCAAAAATCAGATATTATCATCACTACACTATTTGTAAATCAGAGTAGAAATGGATGTTTGAGTAATTATTATCATTGATTAATCCATACATTAAATAAAATGTTTGACACTTTTAACACTATATAGATCATAATTGGGGAAGCAAAAATATGAAATATTATTTACTTGCTTTTCTCTGATATATCTTTTTTCTTTCTTCCTTTCTTCCTTTCTTCCTTTCTTTCTTTCTTCCTTCCTTCCTTCCTTCCTTCCTTCCTTCCTTCCTTCCTTCCTTCCTTCCTTCCTTCCTTTCTTCCTTTCTTTCTTTCTTTCTTTCTTTCT
>NC_058135.1:154518822-154539264 GCF_016433145.1 Gracilinanus agilis
CTTTCTTTCTTTCTTTCTTTCTTTCTTTCTTTCTTTCTTTCTTTCTTTCTTTCTTTCTTTCTTTCTTTCTTAACTTTCTTTCTCCAATTCTTTCTTTCAACCAAATATCAGCCTGGCATTCTAAAAAAAAAAGGGTACCTTATTTTAAAGGTTGCCAAATGTTTCTTATTAAACTTTCAACATTCTTATCAATATTTAAATGATTTTAATGTGAACTACTTATGATTTCTTAAGGCGTTTATAAAATGTTTTTCTATGTTAGAATCTAAGGTCCTTTAAAGTAGAGAAGGATTTTTTTTCTATCAACAACACTTAGCCTATGTTGTTCAGTCATTCTTCACATTTGTCTCCTTGTGACCCTGTGTATACCATACTGTTCTCAGAACTTCCTTGGAAAAGATGCTGGAGTGGTTTGTCAATTCCTTCCCCAGGGACAAACAGGCAAAGTGACCTGCCCAGGGTCACATACCCAGTAAGGGTCTGAGGCCAGATTTTAATTCAGATCTTCCTGACTCCAGGTCTGCATAACAATCCACTAAGTCATCTAGCCATCTAGCTGCCTTCTGGCCAATAGTAAATGCTTAACAAAAATGCTGGTTTGATTTTTCCATTCCATTCCATTCATAACTTTCCATTTAAATCTTTATATGTACTGTGAAGGAACTATGTATTACCTACTTTTTTACAATTCAGACCATACACATGTGGAATTATAAATTCAGATGGAACCTCATAGAATTTCTATTCAATCTTTCTATTAATACTTGTCCAAATTATATAATTAGAAAACGGAAGGCATAATTACTTCTAATAGTCTTCAAATACAAAATAATTTTTGCTTTTACTTACTAGAATTGCAAAGTTTGGATATAGAAAAGCATCTCTTTTATTTCAAAAAAATCCCTATATTTCTTTAGATGATAAATGTTTACGCTTGTTTTTTTTTTAATTTCTTGATTCTTTCCAATACCTTAAGAATACTTCTAGAACTTGAATAATTGTTCTAATTAAACAATCACTTAAATAATTTTTTCTACAGTGACATTCCATTGCTTGATTAGTGGGCTAGCTATGTGCCTAGTAGCATAGAAACATGACATTTAAAAAGTCACCCAAGTAAAAACAGATTTCAGGAAAAATATCAAGAAAATGGCCATTGAATATGAAATCAAACAGCTTGAACTTAAGTGAGAAAAAATGTAACTCTATCTTCAATTCTCACATCAATTTTAATGATTTGCAAAAGTTTTGAATAAGAACCAGCATAAAAATTTTCATTTCAAATTAAAATTCTTTGTGCCTTTCCCAAGCCTGAACAAATAAGATTGTTTAATTTATAGCATATCTTGATTGTCACATTTAAGTAAATACTGATTCTTCTCTATTAAAAAAATAATTTTTTGCAATTTGTTTAATAGCTTTAACTTGCTATTTCATACACAAGAAGATCTACCTTGCTGCTCCAATTTCATATTTTAAATCTCTCCAATCTCTCAAAGTAGGGCGAGAGTTATCACCTACTCCCAGTTTCTGGAACAGATCCAGTTGACTGGGGAGGGGAGTTGGAGAGGCAGTAGGGAAGTCTAAAAAATATGACTCCTATACACGTTTGATGTAGAAGGGAGAGAAAGTTGAAGTGTTTGAGGACTTGAGAGGTAAAGGGTATTTCAAAGGGAGCACTGATTAGAATCAAGAAAAAACCAAGAACATATTAGAAATAGAGAAGTATTGAAGAGTGACCCTGTTGGTCTATTGATCTAAACACAAAGACTTAAATAGAATGAATTAAAATTTCATTTTTAAAGGATAAAAGATAGTTGCTAAAAGATAATGGCAAAGACATTCTGACAGTGGGGATCAAGAATTATGTCAATTCCTCTATAAAAGAAAGCATAGAGAACCATTTTCAAGGTTTCCAGAGGACAAGAGGAGTGAGAGTAGTCTGTTCAGGTGCCTCCCTTCTCCACGATGAAGCTGTTTTCTTCTGTGATGATCTACATTCCCATCAGACTCATCCTCCTTTCTTCTTCCTGGCATGTGACTTTCTTAGCAGAAACACAGAACTCCTCATCTGTGGTTCATCCTCCTGTCTCAGACTAGGCAATCAAAGCACAATGCTCTAGTCTAGATTTCTGTTCTCAGGCTGCCCAGTGCTATAAGCATGGAATGGATTAAGATGGTTGGATTGCAGCAGCTATTGGCTTGAGTGTCTAGTTTCTCACACTCATTTTGTTCTATGTGGCTAAACTCAGAAAGATAACACTTAAAGTACATAGAAATATGAACCTTGAGACTCAATAGATAAGACTATGAAAACTCTACCAGTTTTTTTAATGAAAGGAAAAGAATAGTCTTGAAATAAAATTCATTTTGCTTTTTAAAGAACAATAAATATCCAGTTTTAGCAAGGTTTTAGTACTTTCACACCTAGGTTCAAAGGGTTACTTGACCCTGAGAGTTTTACCTTTCTCTATGGTTTAATATCAGAATTATTTCCATAAACATTTGTTGTATTGAATCAACAGGAAGAATTTATGAATTATCAGTTGTGTTCCCAGCACTATTGCTTGGTTCAGCAGATACCAAAAAGATCAGAAGATACCAAAAAAATTATAACCAAGAGCTACCCCTCAATAGACAAATGGTCAAATAATATGAAGAGTTTTTGAAAGAACTGCAAAACTGCTACTGAGAATAAGATAAATGTAAATTAAAACAACTCTTGAGTTTCACCTTCTAATACATATAGGGAACTTTGCCAAATTTATGAAAATAAGGGCATTTTCCAATTGATAAATGTTCAAAAGATGAATAAACAGTTTTCAGATAAAGAAATCAAAGTCAAATATACATATGTGAAAAAATGTTCAAAACCACTACTCGTTAGAGAAATACAAATCAAAACAATTCTGATATATCTTATCTATCAGACTGGCTAAAACAATAAGATGGCAAAATGACAAATGTTAGGTGGGATGTGGGAAAATGAGGATACTGGTGGAACTGCAAACTAATCCAACTGTTTTAGAAAGCAATTTTGAATCATGCCCAGAGAGTTATAAAACTATCTATACCCTTAAATTTGGTGATACTGTGTTTATTTCTCAAGGAGATTGGTGGGGAAAGGAAAAGAATCTGTATGTTTCAAAACATTTATTGCAACTTCCTTAGTAGTGGGAAAAACCTGCGAAAATAGGGGATGTCCATCAGTTGGCGGGATGGCTGAATAAATTGTCATATATAATTGTGATGGAATACTACTTTGCTTTAAGAAATTATGAGCAGATTTAAAAAAAACATGGAAAGACCTACATGAAATAATGAGAGCAAAATAGTAGATCAGAGAGAACATTTTACACAGCTACCAAATTAATATTTGAAGATAGGTTGTAAATGTCTATCTCCAAAGAAAGAATGATAAATAGAAACACTAAATGGAGTTTCTCTAACTCTTGCTGCTGACTCTTGTTAGAAATATATATATGTATATATATATATATATATATATGTATGTATGTATGAATATATATATGTATGTATGAATATATATACATATATTAATGCTGATGATTTATGTAGGTTTACTTTGTATCCTGCAACTTTGCTAAAGCTATTATTTCCACCAGCTTTTTAGTTGATTTAATAGAAAAATAAAAGGCAAAATTTATATATACATGTCCTTTTTGTCAGGTGATCCCTACTATGTTGTAAGGAGGGGAAGGAAGAGCTGAGAGACCTATGGATATATTCTATCTAAAGAATTAATTTTTAAAAAATGTTCATTTATGCCAAATGAGAACTGACAAAATGACAAACTGCACGAGAGGAGTCACTATATCTTAAGAGGGGCAGTAAGGTTATTGTTTTGTGCAAAGCAGAATTTTAAGTTATTTCTATAATCATGATGATTATCCTTTCATCAACTTATATTTAAAGATTCCTTTTTACCATTGAAAAAGAAATGCTAAACATCTTAGTATCTTAGATCCCATTGCTATCTGTACATAGTAGGTAATTAATGTTTACTAAATTAAAAAAAAGTTAACCAACAAAACCAAAATAAGAATAATCAATGCTGGAGGAGCTGTGGGAAGAAAAGAACACTGATACCCTGTTGGAAGAACTATAAATTGATCCAACTTCTCTATCTGTTTAGAATTATGCAAAAATGTGCTGTCACTATTCATACTTTTTGACCCCCAAAATCTTTTTACTACAAGTAAGGCCTAAGGTGTTCAAATATGAAAACAAAGTTGATAAAAAAAAAAACTAGAAACAAAGTGGATGCTCATTAGATAAAGAATAAGTAAACTAATATATCAATGTTATAATTACTGCTATGATAGAAAGGAAAAGTTCACAAGAAGAAACTTGAAATCCAGCTGACTGAAGAAGCAAAAAGAAATGGGTCTAGTGAACAGATAATGAAATGAGGAGAAGCTATGCTAAGAGAAAACGAATATATTGTCAGATATTATGACTATCAGGTGGTTTTGTTTAATTGTTTTTCTTTGTTATGAAGGAGGATTCAATGGGGTGGAGCAGTGGTTTATATCTAGTGTTATAATTATGGGAGTCTCTTGATATGTTTGAGATTGTAAATTGATGTATAAAGAGAATAAGATGACCCTTCTCCCTTATAACAGTTGCCCAGGCAGGATCCTTTCAGGTCTAAGATGTATATCCCTTTAGGACCCACCTGGGGTTAATTGATATATTGATTTGAGCTCTTTAGCTAGGATAACGCCTTGTATTCTGACTGCGATTTCTCCTTTCCCAAAAGAAGTTTGACACTGCTTTAGGAAAGTACTTTATATTAACAAGAAGGATAGGGTAAAGGACTGTGGTATAGGAAACCCTACTCTAGTGGTTGTTAATGAAATCTCAACTGCTGGCAGATGAAGAATCAATGTAGTTTCCCTCTGGTTCAGTCTGGCCAGGACTAAACCAGAGTAGGTAAACTGCTGGGATATTTTGACTTCTTCTTCAATAGATCTTCAGCCTTACAGTTGAGTTATTTCCACCCTTTTCCACCCTCTTCTCCATCTCCTGCCCACTTCCCGGATCCCTCCCGGGCCCTGGGAAACCTAGATATCTAGATGATGTAATTCCTAATATCCAGGGGCAGTAGACACCAAGGTGGTGGTCAGGTACAGGTTGGCATGGTATCTCAAATACAGGAAGAGATTTGCAGAGAGAGATGTTTGTACCTCTCACTCCAAGACCAGGATCCACCTATCTCCAGCCTCAGCACAGGTCCAAGACCCAGAACCCTTTCAGGATTCTTAACTGCCCCTCCTCCTGCCTCTCGCATGACTCCCTGGGAACATTCCATCCAACTGACTTATTTGTCAATCAAAAGTGATCTTCAAGCTCCCAGAGGTTCAATATAACACTAGAAATAACTGTGATATAAAAATAAAAAGTATCAATAAAACATTTTGGGTTTACTACATATATAAAAAAGAATGCATATCTTTTGACCCAGCAATACTACTATTAGATCTGTATCCTAAAGGTATAAAAAAAGCAAAGGACCTGTTTGTATAGCTGTGCTTTTTTGTCATGCCAAAAATTGCAAACTAAAGGGATATTCCTCAATTGGGGAATGAATGAACAAATTGTGGTACATGATGATGAACAGGATGATTTAAAAAAGAACTGAAAAAACCTACATGATCTAATACTGAGTGAAATGATCAGAACCAGGAGAACATTGTGGAACAATGAAATGTGATAAATTTTACTACTAACAGCAATACAATGATCCAGGACAATTCTGAGGGACCTATGAAAAAGAATTATTTCTACCCTCAAAGAAAAAACTGTGGAAATATAAATGCAGATGATAACATATGATTTATCACTTGATAATTTGGGTATAAGATGTGGGGTTTTCACTTTAGAAGATTATTCAGTTACAAAAATGAATAATATGTAAATATGTTTTGTTTGATAATATATGTATAACCCAGACTGAATTGCTTGTCAACTTTGGAAGGGGGTAAGGAAGAAGAGAGGGAGACAGCATGAATCATATAACTTTAGAAAACTTATGTGGAAATTTTTATTAAAATTAAATTAAAATTAAAAAATGAATTATGTCAACTTCTATTTCATTATGTCAATGGAAATGGAGGAACAATCAGCATGAGAGACAGTGACAAGAGATATAAAGTTTTCAGAAGATCATCTTTGACAATTACAGTCTGACAACCTTTAAACAGATTAAAGTCTGGGAATTTAGTATTCACCTGAAAGTCTGCATTTTCTGCTCACAATAGATGATGTCACAGTGGGGGGAAAGAAACATTACTTAAATGTGGTATTTTCAAAGGAAAAGAATAAAATTATATTTCTTCAGTGATAACTGACTTACTCCTATAGGTAATTAATTCACAAAAAGAAGTATAGTATACTTAGTATGTGACAGACATCAAATAGGGCTATTGTGTTCAAATTTGGCTCTAATGTTTACCAGTTGTGCAATCATGACAATATCAACCTCTCAGAGCCTCAGTTTCCCCATATGTATAAGAGACTATTTTCAAAGTTCTACAAATTATATTAAATAGTCCTACATCTTCCCTTTTGAAAGTAATTGTTGACAAAAAAAGGAAAATAATAACTTTTGTAGAGGATGTGGAAAAATTAAGGTGCTACTTACTGTATTGTTGGTTGAGTTATGAGCTGATAAAACCATTCTGGAGAGAAATCTGGAACCTTGACCAAAGGGCCGTAAAATTGCACATATCCTTTGACCCAGTAATACCACTACATGGTCTGTATCCCAAAAGGGTTAAAGATAAGGGGAAAGTATCTACTTGTACAAAAAATACTTATAGCAGCTCTATTTGTGTTGTAAAATACTTGGAAACTGGATGTCCATTAATTGGGGAATGGCTGAAAAAGTTGTGGTATATGATTGCAATAGAATACTACTGTGCCAGAAGAAGTGACAAGCAAGATGATCACGAAAATACACAGAAAAGACTTATGTGAAGTGATGCAAAGTGAAGTAAACAGAACCAGAACACTGTACACAGTAACAGAATAAAGTACAATGATCAGTTATAATTATGACAACTATTTTCAGCAATACAAAAATACAGGACAACTTCAAGGGACTCATGATGAAAAAGGGTCTCCATCGCCATTGAAAGAACTGATGGAATATGAATACAGATTGAAGTAAACCGTTCTTCACTTTTTTTTTTTCCTTCAGAAATTTTTCAATAGTGTAGACAGTGTGTCTTCTTTTACAAAACGATGAACCTGGAAAATGTATTGTGTCATAACACATGTGCAACCTATATCATATTATCTGCTATCTTGAGGAGGATGGAATGTTCAAAAGAGAGAAAACATGGTTCATCTAATTTTAGTCTCCGTGTTTTGCAAATGAGAAAACAGAATTATTGAGATTAAGTGAATTGTCTTAGGTCACCCAGATAGAAAGTTATAGAGCTGGGATGTAATCTAGGTTTCTAGATGCCTAATCTAGTTCTCTATTTTCAAAGTGTCTTCTTCCAAGGAATTTCATTCTCAACTATATTAATTAATGAAAGAGAAACACATTTGATCAGAAACTCAGTCATATTTATTTTTCCCATTTCAATATCACCTAAACATGTTAGTTTAATAATATCCTCTCTGTCAATCCATTGTTCCCCACCTATCTACCTTCTGAGTCAGGTGCCCCCACTGAAATGTAACTACTTCTTATCTAGAGTGGGCAGTTGTTCTGAGACATATATTCATATTCTGAGATATTTTCATGTTCTGAGATACATATTCAAGCTAAGGTCACTAAAAATAGATATTTTATCACATTTTTAAAAATACCAGCAAACAGAGAATGTTTATGGACACAATACTAAGGTGATAAAAATCAAGAGAGAAGAAACAATTGAATATTTATGGTATTTTATATTCATAGTTAAATTTCTTCACATTTAATTGCTTCCATTTTAACCTTCTTCAAGGAGGAATGACAACCACAAAAAAGCAAACTGAGAAATCTTTAACAGTGGGAAAAAATCTAAGAAACAAAAGAAGATGGGACAGTTTTCCTCATCCTTTTAGATAATAATATTTCCCTCTAAATTCTAATATAAAATTTATTTTGTATCTCTCCTAAGACCTTATATACCATTTTGATTCATGATTTGTTTAATTTACCTTACTTCTTACTATTATGGCATAAGCTCCTAAAATCTAGAACATATGTCATCTTTAAACTTTGCATTTCTCCTACCTTTTAATCTAGAACTCTAGCCTCCCTCAAGGAGTTGTGAGGATCAAATGAGTAAATATTTGTAATATACTTAGCACAGTGGTTGGTACATGTTATATTCTTAAAAATTCATATTCTCTTCAAATAGTAATAATAAGGTAGCATTATGTTGCAAAGTTTGTAAAGCTTTATGAATATTATCTGATTATATCCTCATAATAACCTTGGTAGGTAGGTACTCCTATTATTCCCATTTCCTAGATGATAAAACTGAAGCAAATAGAGGTTAAGTGACTCGTCAAAGGTAACACAGCTAGAAAGTGTCTGAAAAAAGGATTTAAACTCAAATTCTCTTTTACTGTCTGGGAACCAAATCCAGCACTCTCTCCACAGAACCCTCTAGGTGCCTCTCCAAATGTAGCACATAATTAATAAAGATTTGTGAAATTGAAAGAAAAACCTAAACAAATTATAGAAATATGGATAGAATTAATTTAATACTTAGGTAATAACCATGAGAACCTATTAGGCTTCTCTGATTCATTTCTCTCTAAAAAGAAGACCTGAGAAGGCCAACTCTGTACATGATCCTCATTGAGACATTAATTCTAAATTAAGGCACTATGTTCCCAAACTTTGTGGAATGTTCACACTGGAGATTCATGGCAATTTCTCAGTGGAAATCAGGTATCCAAGAAATGTGTCTAACTGCCAGTCTGAGTGAACATGTTTCATTATTGATAATAACTCTGCTCCTAGTGAAAGTAGAACAGAGAACCTCAGCTGAAGCTTTGTTCTCAGGAAGCAATCTTTTGATGGGCCACTATTCCTTAATTTGTTAACCAGCATACCTTCCTATACTCAGCTGAGCTAAATTTCTTTGACGCCCATAGTGAGATGCAATCTTGTCTCCCAACTTTTACTAGCTACTGAGTCTGCTGTACCCACTAAATGTAATTCTCTTTCAGGTCTTCTGGGATCCATTGGTTTTTGTCTTAAAGCACCAGCAAAGCTGAAACCACAAAATGACGACAATCTTTGTCTAGAGAGACAAATATTAAATGGGAACTATATGCATATAAATTCTAGGTCAGTGTTGGTGAAACTATGACATGCATGCCAGAAGGGGCTCCTCCCCTTTCCCTATCCACACTCACCTGAGGATATTTGTCACATCTATCACCCCGCTGCCCAGCAGCTCAATGGAAGCACTTCCACCCTCCCCTGTCTGAGGTAAGGCAGGCCAGGAGGGTTCACATGCAACATGAGGGTTGCAGTTTCAGCACTCATTCTCTAAATGGTTAGCCATCGCTGCTCTAGAGGAATTCTTAGTTCAGTAATAAACATGTCAATCTAGCAAAAATTGACTTAGCAGGCACAAGGACCATAAGAGGAATACTTACCTGAACAAAATACCCATCAATAATTAAGTGCGTATAATGAAAAGTCAATATTTAGCAATAATCATAAATATGTAATATATATTATCATTCTGATAACATTTAAGGCACTGGAATACCTTTCTTGTTCCCAGGAAACCTCACCTAGATTCAGTACTGACATCTTAATTCTTAGTGCAGTGAGAGAGAAATGAAAAGGAGATACATAAAGGGCAAAACTAGATTTCCTCTTTTTAGCTTAGTTCCAGGGAGAGCAAAATCAAGTTGGTAAACTAAGCCTGAAAAAAGACGCAGAGTTCTTCTGGTTCCCTTGAAGGAGAGAAAAAAGAAGTATGATCAAAGCCACCAAATTCTGGCTCTATTGATTTCAAGAGACTCAGTCAAGATGGTGGCTTAGAAGCAGCACTAACTAAAACTTCTGTGATTCCTTCCACACCAAAAGCAAAAATAACTTCTTCAAAATAAACAGAAAGCCAACTCAACAACAAGACAGAGCCACAAGTCTCTCCTACTCAATTCAACCTGAAAGATACACAGACAAAGTCAAATTCTTTGGTATAAGGGAAAGATTCAACAACCCTCCCCCACATACTGTGCTGAGACCTGTGACAGGACTCTGGCTGACTGGGATCCCAGGGCAAAGGCTACAACTACAAAGTACTTCTGGTACCACTATGGGAAGCTCAGGGCTTTGACTGGGTGCCTAGAAGGGAGGTGGCTGGCAGAGAGAAGCGGAGGGGAGGACTGAGGGTAACTATCTTCAGCCTCCACACCTTCACCTTTAGCCTATGCAGGCAACTGGGGAAGATATTGGCCTCAGAGCACATTAATACAACAGGTCAGTACAATTGCCTAATCCAGTTTACCAGCAGAACAGAGAAGAACCCCCTACAGGGCAAAAAAGCTCAAACTCACAGATCCAACAAACAAACAGAGGAGCAAGAATGTAGGCCATAAGGAAAGGGAAAGAAGGAAAAGATATGAGTAAACAACAGAAGGTATTGAATCAAGAAAGCTTCCAATGTCATAGAAAAGAAACTGCCCCTCAAATCATTATCGGTTCTTCTAAAGGTAGAAGCTAGCTGCTTTCCAGGGAAAGGAGGGAAAGACTGATTACTGAAGGAGTGAGGGAGAGGAAAGGTCCTATACAGTCCTTTTCCCCATTTAGGGAGCCTGAAGCTATCAGCTACTGACACTGTTACCCCTACTACTTTATGTCTCATTTTACTCATACTTGCAAGAGAGGACAAAGAAAGTTCTTTCGTTATTTAGAGGAGAAAGAATGAATCGCTAGGTGGAAGGAGGGATGACTGGATGAAATGAATTAGTAGATGGCATTTTAAAGAATTTTTCACGCTGAAGATTTTGTGCTAGCCTCTCAGGATACAAATAGAAAAGAGTCCCTGTTATCAAAGAGTTTGCATTCTAATTGCAGAGACAACACATAAGAGGTTTCAGCTGCAAAAGCCAAATGGTCCTATCATCTAGCACCAGCATAGGTGGTAATACATCTTTTGTATCATTTTCATTGATGAAATAATCTTTTTTTAAAAGTATCGAACCACTGACACTGTCATATTCCATCTCTCCCTATTTAAATGTGAGTTTATTAAGAGCTGTGACTTTTGATTTTGTTTTTGCACGCAGTAACAATTTAATAAATGCCGTCTCCCCTTCCTCACTTATTCCCTCAGTGTCAAGATTTTTGTGGTGACAACATTTTTCCCCTGTGTTTTCAATATCTTTGACAGCTAAAGAGGGTGAAGTCAGGAGCTACAGTATCTGTAGAGACAGTTAACAGATCTGATAAGCACAAAGGTTGCTGCTCTGGAAAATAAATGCAGTTGTATCTTGGGATCAGTTCTGGGGTTGGGGGTGGGAAGTTCCTGAGATTTGTTATGGAGGATCCTGGCAGTATAAAACAGCACATAAGGGGAGATGGTGTTTGTGGTCAAGCTCAGGCCATTTGTCTGCTTCAGACAGAATGCTAGCTTGCCTGCCAGGGAGAATACAATTGATTAGCAGTTAGTGTTGGTGTTAACAAGACTGCCAGAGAAATTATTTCCATCAGGTCTAGAGAGAAGAATTCTTGGTGGGAGAGAGAGTGGGAAAATCACTGCATTCACATCTCCAGTTGCCTTGGCTTTCAGAATGCTGATACCTGAACCTAGTCTGAAAATTCTTAAGATAATAGGTTGCAAAGAGGTTATGATGTGTTGCAAAGGTTAGCATACTTGCAGACAATAAAGATCCCCAGGAATATAAATTCAAATCTCAATTTTCTCTTAAAATTCCTTCCCTAAGCAAACTTTTATTTTCCTTCAGAACTATTAAGAACACATCTTGTATGAGGAATGATGTTGAAGCATGCTATCTACCTCCTGATAATCAGGTGATAGATTCAAGATTTGGAAAGAAACATACAGTTTTAGACACATATGATCATTGAAGCATATCTTAAGAAGAAAAGATGATGAAGACAAGGTAAGCAAGGCATCTCATCAACTGAAGTTTTCATATTTTTGTAATTATGTTGATTTCAGGGTCCATGCTTTATTTATGTTGTTCTATTTCACTTCCTAAGAATCACCAAAAGAGAAATACAGCAGGAAGGGCATAAATGAGAACAAAGGAAGGGAAGTGGGGTAGTACAGAGAGTACAATCATACATTCAGCTTTTGTGAATTAGCTATATCCTCTTTGAATACCAAGGTTAGATCCTGTAGGGAAAGAGGAACTCTTGAAATGCAGTTGGGGAGGAAGAACAAATTTTTCTTACAAATCCCAAGTTTCTGTGGAAGATAGTTATATGAACAGGAAAGCCACAACACTGATGCCACAAGAGAAGAATCAGGTAACAGTAGCTCATCATAACTTGAAACTAAATTAGAAATCCTGAACCAATTTGGGGTACAAGAAGTTCTCAGAATATATGATACCTGTGCTAAGTGAGGTTTCAGTTGTAGATATGAAGTACCTCAGAAGGATTAAGTATAATTTTAGGGCCTTACAAAATGCTCTCAGAAACTTGTCCTCTCTTACCCTGGGATACACATCTTGGGAGGAGATCAGCTAAGCAGAACTGAGTAGCAAGAAGCTTTGAAGTAAAGAGCAATAGAAACACTGACAGAATCATCAACATCTGCTGGAGGAAGAGGAGAGTTGCTGGAGGCAAATAATTTAGCAAATAGAAGAACCACAGAGAAGAATACCAAGAGAGTGGGACAAACCACAAGTGCCTCCTAACTAGAACCTTGCCCAGGGCAATGCTGTAATTTTTGGAGACTGTGCAGGTCTCTGGAGGAAAATTTTATGTGAGAGTCTTTTTCACAGTCTCAAATGTGAGACCTATTTGTTTCTATTAAGCATTTTTTCTACCAAACCCCAACACTCTCACATAATTTCCTCACCAAGTACTATTCCCCAAGCAGTTTAGTAAAACAATATAAAAGCCTAGCTGATTGATAATGCATGCAACTTTGAAACATAGTAGTTTTCTATTTGTTAAAAATGTTATCAAAAGCCAAAGCCCATTGGTATAGGTTTATCCTTATGAGTGCAAATTGGTTCCTCAGTGTTCCACATCTGAATGAGGGACAGAATTTGCAAGTGCTTGGGAAAAGAGAAGTCCTTGTCCTCCAGCTTTCTGATTTGAGAGAGAAGCCATATGGTTCCAGATGCTCTTCAGAAAGAAGGCTTTGAAAGAAGGGAAAGACTTTGAGAAGAAGCCTGCTTATAGAGAAGCAAGTTATTTAATTATGTCTCTATCCTTAATTTATCAAATTAAAGACTGAATAATCTTCACTTGGGTAAGATTTATGACTACCATTTAATGAAGTCCAGTCACTTTTTGTTGTTATAAGCAATTTGGCCAGCCTAAGGGTCAGAATTTTTTTCATATGTATTGAAATCAAGCCAATGCATAGAAATAACTGGAATTGACTCATGGCTCAGGGAGAGGTGAGATAAGGAAAACTGTATTTTTTGTTATTGTTGTTTTGTTTTGTTTCCCTGGTAAAAAAATAAGGGATTACAGCTTAAAACTCCAAAAGTTAGAGATTCCTCTAAATCTGAAAGTACTGAAAGTACAGCCTCTTTTTTTGATATGCCAAAGATAGCATGCAGAGCACTCTCTGTGGGCACATGGGTTACCCTCCTCCCTACCCCCCCACCAGAGTTTGATATAAGAAAGGCAGAGAGACTCAGGTGTAGCTGTTCCCTTCCCCCTCTGCACCATACCTGACAACATTTTTTCACATCACCAGACCCTCTGCCTAGCAGCCCAATGAGAGTGCTTCCTTCCCTGTCTGGAGCAAGGAAGGGGGTACTCTGTCTCTAGGGGTGAGGTAGGGGTGGGGCATGGCACTCTGTCCCTAAAATCTTCACCATCACTGCCCTCGAATCTAACAGTTTCAAGACCAAGAAGCAAGAGACTGTACAGAGGAGATATACCTCTCAAGATTTTCAAAGACTGATTTAAAACAAACCACTGATTTAAAAGGGAATAGAGTAAGAAGAAGAGGCAGAATTAGGAGAGGATATCAAAATGTGGGGTAACATACAGCTGATTATTATAACTCTGAACGTGAATGGGATGAACTCACCCATAAAACAGAAGTAAATAGCAGAGTGGATTAGAAAACAAAATCCTACCATATTGTCTACAAGAAAAACACATGAGGTAGGTGGACCTACATAGGGTTAAGGTCAAAGGTTGGAGCAAAATCTATAGTACTTTAATTGAGAAGAAGAAGGGAGAGGTAGCCATTATGATATCTGACAAAGCCAAAGTAAAAATAGATCTGATTAAAAGAGATAGGGAAGGTAACTACATCCTCATAAAAGGCAGTATAGACAATGAGGAAATAACAGTACTCAAAATGTATGCACCAAATGGTATAGCATCCAATTTTATAAGGAAAAAATTGGCAGAGCTCAAGGAGGAAATAGACAGCAAAACTATTCCTATGGGAGACTTGAACCTCCCACTATTAGATCTAGATAAATCAAACAAAAGAATAAATAAGAAAGAGGTAAGAGAGGTGAATGATACCCTAGAAAAAGTAGAGATAATAGACATGTGGAAGAAAATAAATAGGGACAAAAAGGAATATACCTTCTTTTTAGCTGCACATGGTACATTCACACAAAGATTGACCATGTATTAGGGCATAGAAACATGGCAAACAAATGAAAAAGAGCAGAAATAATAAATGTACTTTTCAGATCATAATGCAATAAAAATAATAATTAGTAAGGGCACATGGAAAGGCAAATCAAAAATTAATTGGAAATTAAATAATATGATTCTCCAAAATCAAATAGTTAAAGAAGAAATCATAGAAACAATTAGTAATTTCATTGAAGAGAATGACAATGATGAGACATCCTACCAAAACCTGTGGGATGCAACTAAAGCAGTACTCAAGGGGAATTTTATATCCTTGAGTCCATATAATAACAAATTAGGGAGGGCAAAGATCAATGAACTGGACATACAAATAAAAAAAACTAGAAAGAGAACAAATTAAAAATCCCCAGTTAAAAACTAAATTAGAGATTATAAAAATTAAAGGAGAAATTAATAAAAATGAAAGTAAAAGAACTATTGAATTAATCAATAAGATTAGAAGCTGGTACTTTGAAAAAACAAATAAAATTGACAAAGTATTGGTCAATCTAATTATAAAAAGTAAAGAAGAAAACCAAATTATCAGTATCAAAGATGAAAAAGGAGACCTCACATCTAATGAAGAGGAAATCAAGGCAATCATTAAAAACTGTCTTGCCCAATTATATGTTAATAAATATAGCAATCTAGCCAATATGGATGAATATTTACAGAAATACAAATTGCCTAGATTAACAGTAGAAGAAGGGGAAGCTGGGTAGCTCAGTGGATTGAGAGTCAGGTCTAGAGATGGGATGTCCTAGGTTCAAATCTGGCCTCAGACACGTCCCAGTTGTGTGACCTTTGGAAAGTCACTTGACCCCCATTGCCCATCCTTACCACTCTTCCACTTAGAGGCCAATACACAGAAGTTAAGGGTTTAAAAAATTAAAAAATTAGATTAACAGTAGAAGAAATAGAAGACTTAAATAATCTCATATCATAAAAAGAAATTGAAAAAACCATCAAAGAATTCCCTAAGAATCCCTAGGACCAGATGGATTCACAAATGAATTCTATCAAACCTTCAAAAAACAACTAATCCCAATAGTATACAAACTATTTGACATAATAAGCAAAGAAAGAGTTCTACCAAATTCTTTTTATAATACAAATATGGTACTGATCCCAAAGCCAGGTAGACCAAAAACAGAGAAAGAAAACTACAGACCAATCTCCCTAATGAACATAGATGCAAAAATCTTAAGCAGATTACTAGCAAAAATATTCCAGCAAGTGATCAGGAGGGTTATTCATTATGATCAGGTGGGATTTATACCAGGAATGCAAGGAGGGTTCAATATTAGGAAAACCATTCACATAATTGACCTTATCAACAAGCAAACCAACAAAAACCACTGATTATCTCAATAGACGCTGAAAAAGCCTTTGAGAAAATATAACACCCATTCCTACTGAAAAGACTAAATATTATAGGAATGAATGGGCCTTTCCTAAACATAATAAATGATATATATCTAAAAACATCAGCAATCATCATATACAATGGGAATAAATTAGAAGCATTCTCAATAAGATCAGGAGTGAAACAAGGATGCCCATTGTCACCTTCTATTATTTAACATTGTACTAGAAACACTACCAGTAGGAATCAGGGAAGAAAAAGAAATTGAATGTATTAAAACAGGCAGTGAGGAGACCAGCTATCACATTTTGAAGATGATATGATGGTCTACTTAAAAAATCCTAGAGAATCAAATAAAAAGTTAGATGAAATAATCAACAACTTTAGCAAAGTTGCATGATGCAAAATAAACATACATAAATCATCAGCATTTCTATATATTTCCAACACATCACAGCAACAAGAGTTAGAGAAATTTTCATTTAAAATTACCCTAGACAATATATAATACTTAGGAATCTCTCTGCCAAAACAAACTCAGGAATTATATAAACACAACTATGAAACCCTTCCCACACAATTAAAAGTAGACCTAAACAACTGGAAAAATATTGATTGCTCATTGATAGGATGAGCTAACATAATAAAAATTACCACACTATCAAAATTAATATACTTATTTAGTGTTATACCTATCAAACTACCAAAAAAACTTTTTATTGAATTAGAAAAAAACTATAACAAAGTTCATTAGGAAGAACAAAAGATCATGAATATCAAGGAAAATCAAGGAAATAAAAAACATGAAGGAAGGTGTCCAAACAATATGGTATTGGTGAAGAGACAGAAGGTAGGACCAATGGAATACACTTGGGGTAAGTGACCTAACCAAGAAAGTCTATGATAAACCCAAAGAACCCAGGTTCTGGGACAAAAACCCACTATTTGACAGAAACTGCTGGGAAAATTGGAAAAAAGTTATGGGAGAGATTAGGTTTAGATTCATATCTGACACCCTAAACCAAGATAAATTCAGAATGGGTGAATGACTTGAATATAAAGGAAACTATAAATAAATTAGTTGAACACAGAGTTGTCAGATCTCTGGGAAAGGAAAGATTTTAAAACCAAGCAAGAGTTAGAAAAAAATTGGGTTAGGATGGGGCTAGAGTAAAAAGCAACGCTTAACCTCTCCTAAACAAAAGATACAGGACTCCTCAAGGGGACATAAAAACAAATCCAGACAAACAGAGGGACCCCACAACAGGGTGCAGCATGGAAGGTACGTGTAATTGGGGCATTTCCATGCTATAAAGGGGTGAAACAGCTCTCACTAAATCGCTGGTTGAGCAAACCCCCCCCGCCCACAAACACACACACCACCTACAACAACAAAGCCAGCTCAAGAGAAATAGAGCAAGTTTGGGGCACCCATTGAGTCATTGGGAGCTCCAGGGCCTGTTCCTGAGAGCAGCAAGACTTAGGACCCCAAAAGGCTAAAGAACACACATGGACCTTGAGCACGGGCTCAGAGCACAGGCGTAGAGTGCAGGAGCAGGTGGAGGTGGACACAGGCGTGCTCACATGAGAGAAGCCTCTGAAACCCTAAGTGGGGAACCAGTGCAGATAGGTATATGACTGTGGAAGCAGCTCCCTGAGACTTGTAAAGGAGCCTCCAGCAGAGGATCAAGAAAGGGGGTCCACCAGGGGGCTTGACCATGAGAACAACCAGACCTGAGACCTCAGGAGCCGAAAGAGGGAAGACAGACCCTGAGCACTAGGATAAAGCTGAGAATGGGCCGGGCTAAAGCTGGCAACCCAGAATCAGGAAGGCCAAAAGAGAAAGATTAACAACAAGAAGAAAAAATCTTTAACACTTGACAACTATTACACAGAGAAAATCCAGACAACCAAGCAAACAGAAGAGGAGAACAAACAAGCATTCGGACCCTCGCAAAATAATGAAAACTGGTCACAAGCTCTTGAAGAGTTCAAATTTGAAATGACGAAAAAGTTGGAAAAGATTTGACTAGAGAAATGGGAAATAGCTCAAAAGGAAATAAGGCAAGAAAATAACGGTTTAAAAGGCAGAATTTTGCAATTGGAAAGTGAGGCTCAGAAATAAAATAAAATGATAAGCAAATTGAACACCAGAAATGACCAGATTGAAAGGAAAACCAAAAGATTATAGCTGAAAACCAGTCCCTAAAGGCGAGAATTGAGCAATTAGAAGCTAATGATCTCTCAAGAGAGCAAGAACAAATAAAACAAAGTCAAAAGACTGAAAAAATAGAAGGAAACATGAAATATCTCAATGAGAAAGTGACAGACCAAGAAAACTGGTCTAGAAGATACAATTCGAGAATCATTGGTCTTCCTGAAAAAGCAGAAATTAATAGAAATTTGGACTCCATACTAAAATAAATTATTCAGCAAAATTACCCTGAAGTTCTACAACAAGAGGGCAATATAGACACTGAAAGGATCAAAAGATCACGCTCTATACTAGACCTAGGAAGGACAACGCCAAGGAATATGATAGCAAAATTCAAGAGCTTCGAAGTAAAAGAAAAAATCTTACAAGAAGCCAGAAAGAGACAATTCAAATATCAAGGAGCACCAATCAGGATCACACAGGATCTGGAAGCCTCCACTCTAAAAGACAGCAATGCTTGGAATATGATATTCAGAAAGGCAAGAGAGATGGGCCTTCAACCACTGATCAACTACCAATCAAAATTGACTATATACTTCCAGGGGAAAGTATGGGCATTCAATAAAATTGAAGATTTCCAAGTATTTGCACAGAAAAGACCAGGACTAAATGGAAAGTTTGATATTCAACCACAAAAATCAAGAGAAACATGAAAAGGCTAATAAGAAACAGAGGGAGGGGAAAGAAAGAAAACTCATAATTTTAAATTTGCCTTTCTAAGGGTCTCAGTAATATCTAATTATCTGTATTCCCATGTGGAGAAATGCTATGTATAACTCTCTGTAGTGAACTCTATTCACTATTATAGTATTCACTATTATAGTAATCAGAAGAATAATTCATAGGGAGAGGACAGAATAATAAATGGTCTAAGATGATATGGGGGATGGTAAAGAGGGGGGATGAATAGTAGGGGACACCAAGAGAAACTTGAGTGAATAAGAAAAATAGGATATTCTATTATTCACAAAGAGGGCATGGGAAGGGGAGGGGACAAATACTATTATAAGAAAGAGAGGAAGAGAGCATTAAGAGGTGATATTTAAACCTTACTCTCAGTGTAATCAACCCAGAGAGGGAAGAGTAGCTATATTATTCATTGGGATAAAAAAACTCTATCTAACCCTACTGAGATAGTCAGAAGGGATAAACCAAGGGGAGCAGGGAAGTGGGGAGGTCAAAAAAGGGAAGAGAGAAGAAGGGGGAGGGAATGCATCAGGCCTTTAAAAGCAAAAAGAGGGGAATAATAAGGAGGGGGTAGAAAGGGAAGTTAATCAAGGGAGGGCATAAGGGATACCAGCTTAAAGCAAACCACTGGTTTAAAAGGAAATAGTTTAAGAAGAAGGGGTAGGAATAGGGGAGGATACGAAAATGTCAGCGAATACACAACTGATAATTATAACTCTGAATGTGAATGGGATGAAATCACTCATAAAACAGAAGCAAATAGCAGAGTGGATTAGAAACCAAAATCCTACCATATGTTGTCTACAAGAAACACATATGAGGAGGGTGGACATACACAAGTTTAAGGTTTAGGGCTTGAGCAAAATCTTTTGGGCATCAAATAAGAAAAAGAAGGCAGGAATGGCAATTGTAATTTCTGACAAAGCCAGAGTAAAAATAGATATGATTAAAAAAAGACAGGGAAGATCATTATATCCTGATTAAAGGTAGTATAAACAATGAGGAAATAACACTGCTCAATATGTACGCACCAAGTGGCATAGCATCCAAATTCATAAAGGAGAAACTGGCAAAGCTCAAGAAGGAAATAGATAGTAAAACCATACTAGTGGGAGATCTAAATATTCCTCTGTCAGATCTATATAAATCAAACCGAAAAATAAATAAGAAAGAGGTTAGAGAGGTGAATGAAGTCCTAGAAAAATTAGATCTAATTGATATGTGGAGAAAAATAAATAGGGACAAAAAGGAATACACCTTCTTCTCAGCTGCACATGGCACATTCACAAAGATTGACCATGTTATAGGGCATAGAATCATTGCAAACAAATGCAAAAGAGCAGAAATAATAAATGTAACCTTCTCAGA
>NC_058135.1:154544263-154577956 GCF_016433145.1 Gracilinanus agilis
AAGAAAAAGAAATTGAAGGTATCAAAGTGGGCAAGGAGGAAACTAAGCTATCACTCTTTGCAGATGATATGATGGTCTACTTAAAAAATCCTAGAGAATCAACTAAGAAACTTGTAGAAATAATCAACAACTTTAGCAAAGTTGCAGGATACAAAATATATGCACATAAATCATCAGCATTTCTATACATTTCCAACATATTAGAGCAGCAAGAGGTAGAAAGAGAAACACCATTTAAAATCACCCTAGACAATATAAAATACTTGGGAATCTATCTACCAAAATAAACACAGCAATTATACGAAAACAATTACAAAACACTTTCCAAACAAATAAAACTAGATCTCAACAATTGGAAAGCCATTGATTGCCCATGGGTAGGACAAGCTAACATAATAAAAATGACCATTCTACCCAAATTAATTTACCTATTTAGCGCCCTACCTATCAAACTACCAAAAAACTTCTTTACTGAATTCGAAAAAACTATAACAAATTTCATTTGGAATAACAAAAGATCAAGAATATCAAGGGAAATAATGAAAAAAAATGTGAAGGAAGGGAGCCTAGCAGTACCAGATATTAAACCATACTATAAAGCAGCAGTCATGAAAACAATATGGTACTGGCTAAGAGACAGAAGGGAGGATCAGTGGAATAGACTTGGGGTAAATGACATCAGCAAGACAGTGTATGATAAACCCAAAGAACCCAACTTTTGGGACATGAACCCACTATTTGACAAAAACTGCTGGGAAATTTGGAAAACAATATGGGAGAGATTAAGTTTAGATCAACACCTCACACCCTACACCAAGATAAATTCAGAATGGGTGAATGACTTGACTATAAAGAGAGAAACTATAAATAAGTTAAGTGAACACACAATAGTATACTTGTCACATCTCTGGGAAAGGAAAGATTTTAAAAACAAACAAGATTCAAACCCGGCCTCAGCCACTTCCCAGCTGTGTGACCCTGGGCAAGTCACTTGACCCCCATTGCCCACCCTTACCAATCTTCCAAATATGAGACAATACACCAAAGTACAAGGGTTTAAAAAAAAACAAGCAAGAGTTAGAGAAAATTTCAAAATGTAAATTAAATGGTTTTGATTATATTAAACTAAAAAGCTTTTGTACGAACAAAAATAATGTAGTCAAAATCAGAAGGGAAACAACAAATTGGGAAAAAATCTTTATAACAAAAAACTCTGACAGGGGTCTAATTACTCAAATATACAAGGAGTTAAATCAATTGTATAAAAAATCAAGCCATTCCCCAATTGATAAGTGGGCAAGAGACATGGATAGGCAATTTTCAGGTAAAGAAATTAAAAATATCAATAAGCACATGAGAAAGTGTTCTACATCTCTAATAATTAGAGAAATGCAAATCAAAACAACTCTGAGGTATTACCTCACACCTAGCAGATTGGCTAAATGAAAGAAGGGGAGAGTAATGAATGCTGGAGGGGATGTGGCAAAATTGGGACATTAATGCATTGCTGGTGGAGTTGTGAATGAATCCAACCATTCTGGCTGGCAATTTGGAACTATGCTCAAAGGGCTATAAAAAAATGCCTGCCCTTTGATCCAGCCATACCATTGTTGAGTTTGAACCCCAAAGAGATCATAGATAAACAGACTTGTACAAAAATATTTATAGCTGCACTTTTTGTGGTGGCAAAAAAACAGGAAAAGTAGAGTATGTCCTATAATTAGGGAATGGCTGAATAAATTGTGGTATATGCGGGAGATGGAATACTATTGTGCTCAAAGGAATAATATACTGGAGAAGTTCCAGGTGAACTGGAAATACCTCCAGGAACTGATGAAGAGCGAAAGAAGAACCAGAAGAAAATTGTACATAGAGACTGATATACTATGGTAAAATCGAATGCAATGGACTTCTGTACCAGCAGCAATGCAATGACACAGGACAGCTCTGAGGGATTTATGGTAAAGACGCTACCCACATTCAGAGGAAGAACTGCAGGAGAGGAAACACAGAAGAAAAACAACTGCTTGAACCCATGGGTTGGGGTTGACATGATTGGGGATGTAGACTCAAAACTTCCACACCAATGCAACTATCAACAATTTGGAAATAGGTCTTGATCAAGGACACATAATAAAACCAGTGGAAATGTGAGTCGGCATGGGTGGGGATGTGCAGGGGGTGAAGGGGAATGTAGGAGCATGAATCATGTAACCATGTTAAAAACGAATATTAATAAATGTTAAAAAAGAGTTAGAAAAAATTAAATTACCAAGTGTAAAATAAATAATTTTGATTACATTAAATGAAAAAGGGTTTGTTCAAACAAAACCAATGACATCAAAATAAGAAGGGAAGCAACAAATTGGGAAAAAATCTTTATGATAAAAAACTCAGATAAAGGTCTAATTACTCAAATATACAAGGATCTAAATCAGTTGTACAAAAAACCTAATCATTCTCCAATTGATAAATGGGCAAGGGACATAAATAGGCAATTTTCAGAATAAGAAATCAAAACTATCAAGAAACACATGAAAAAGTGTTCTAAATCTCTAATAATTAGAGAAATGCAAATCAAAACAACTCTGAGGTATCACCTCACACCTAGCAGATTAGCTAACAGAACAGCAAAGGAAAGTAGGGAATGTTGTAGGGGATGTGGCAAAATTGGGATATTAATGCATTGCTGGATTTGTGAATTGATCAACCTTTCTGGATGGCAATTTGGAACTCTGGACAAAGGGCTTTAAAAGACTATCTGCTTTTTGATCCAGCCATAGCACTGCTTGATTTATACCACAAAGAGATAATAAGAAAAAACACTTGTAAAAAATATTCATAGCCAAGCTCTTTGTGGTGTCAAAAAATTGGAAAATGAAGGAATGTCCTTTGATTGGGGAATGGCTGAACAAATTGTGGTATCTGTTAGTGATGGAATTCTATTGTGCTCAAAGGAATAATGAAGTGGAGCAATTCCATGTGAACTGGAATGACCTCCAGGAATTGATGCAGAGTGAAAGGAGCAGATCCAGGAGAACGTTGTACACAGAGACTGATACACTGTGGTACAGTTGAACATAACGAATTTCATTACTAGCAGCAATGCAAGGATTAAGAGCAAGGCCGAGGGACTTATGAGAAAGAAAACTAGCAACATTCAGAGGAAGAAATGTGGGAGGAAAAACAACTGCTTGAACACATGGGCTGATGGGGATATTATTGGGGAGGTAGACTCTAAAGGATAATTCTAGTCCAACTATCAATAATATGGAATTAGGTCTTAATGATACATGTTAAACCCAGTGGAATTGCTACAGGAGGGTGGAGGGGCATTTGGGGGAGAGAGAAAGAACATGAAATATGTAACTATGGGAAAATATTCAAAATAAAATAAAAATTAAAAACAAGTTTTTCAAAGATCCTTCCCTTTTCACATTTCTCACTTCCATTTTTTCTGTCTTTCTCTTCCCACATTCACTATCTCTTTTGAGCATTCACACTCATTCAGTTAGGAAGAACACTGACATGCACACCAAAGCAATGTTGTCCCGTGCTCCCATTCACAAAAACTTCTAGTGGATGAAATTTCCAAAAAGAACATGCCAATAATGTATCAGTGTCACCTAGGCAAGAATTCTCCAGTGAAGTGCACCAGGGATTTTTCTATAGCTTTGTGTTTTTAACATCTTTTAAATGAATGAAAATTTGGGTGGGCCTTTGTGGTTCTGTTCAAAAAGGGCAAGAGTGGGAACCCTACTAGATCAGGGGCTGGATATTTGAATCCTACCTCTGACAATGAAAAGAAAAAGCAAAACATGAACCAAAAAACCCCAACATGTTTTGGTTTCATAGGTAGATATTACAGAGACACTTTTCAGCATTATTATAGTAGGGAATCGTTTCAAGTATGGGTTGGATATGAAAATTGCTGAGACTCTAACTCCAAAATTCTGTGATTTGAATAAAGTTTGGAGGAAGCAGGTTGTGATCATATCAAAGACAGAGGTTGATGTCCTTAGTAAATTTTGGTATCATGTCAGGAAAAAGAAATCCTAACAATTAGAGTATGCAAAAGAGAAATTAACAGGCTTGAGAGTTCATTTATTCTCCATTCTGGGAGATTTTCAAGCAGAAGGTAGATGACAACTTTTTAGATATGTTATAGTGCTTATCTTTATATGGATTGTACTTGAAGGTTATTGGGATACTTTTTAACTCTCAAATTATGTGTTTCTGAATGAAGGCCTAAACTTTAGAGAAGACACATAATGGATAGTAGAGTCAGCATCCAAAAAAGATCTTGGAGAATAGAATATTTATTGAGATTATTCTAATAAAAATAACTTTTAATGGAAATAAAAGTAAAGAAATATACTTGGTTTAAAAAAATAAGTTCACAAATTCAATATGTGAATAACATGGTTAGACTACATTTTGTGTGAAAAAGATGTGGTGGATTTA
The DNA here is from genome assembly GCF_016433145.1 of Gracilinanus agilis. Taxonomy (NCBI): domain Eukaryota; kingdom Metazoa; phylum Chordata; class Mammalia; order Didelphimorphia; family Didelphidae; genus Gracilinanus; species Gracilinanus agilis. Next base: position 154,548,728 of record NC_058135.1, read on the forward strand.
ATCCAAACTTATTATTTGTCAGCAGTGAAATGTAGCAGTCAACAAAAGCTAATACAATCTTGGGAATAAAGTGATATTTCCTCTGTACGCTGCCCTGTTCAGACCACCTTTGGAGTACTCTATTTCCAGATGCCATATTTCAAGGAGGGAACTAATAAACTAGAGGGTTTCAAGAGGTAGGCAACTAGAGAAGTGCCCTGAATCCATGTTATATGAGAATAAATTGAAGGAAATGACAGTTTAACCTGAATGAATGAAGACTTTGGTGGCAGGTGGGGAGAGTAGCATTATAGCTTAACTGTAGAACTGTAACATAAAAACAGGTATTAGATTTGTTCTATTTGGTTCTAGGGAAGAACTAGGATCACTTTGTAGAAGAAAAATATAATGGCATCCTTGTAAGTGGGAGTTTGCAGAGGCTGGATGTTGTTGTCAGTTGTTAAATTTCAGTCTTCCTTTCAAGTATATGTTAGCACTGAAGTCCCTTCCACTTATAAAATCTTGTGATTCTGTAACAAGTAACTATACTAATAGATGCAGGGAATGTTATAATATGGGCTACTCATACTTTAGCTAAATTTTTAACAATCTCACATGTTATACATATGAGCAAGGTCACAAAATATATGAAAAATGGTTGTACATTTGGGTGGATGTAGAACTGATTGAATGACCAGACCCTAAAAAAGTAAATGATATTCCCATGATAGGTAAGAAGACTAGACTAGCAGATGATCTGTGCTTCATCTGCACTGTTTAAAATTTTCATCACCATCTTGCATCGATTCAAATCAGTTCATTGCATATATATCGAATTAATTGAAACAAAGCTAATGTACCAAGGGTTACCTTGGGAGTTAATGGGTTCCCCATCATTAAAGATTTTCTAGTGGAGTATTGATGACTCATTTTCAGGACATGAAAATTCCTAAGACCACTTCTAACTCTAAAGTTCTGTGATTAGAATAAAGGCACAGTGGAAGCAGGCATTGATCTACCCAGAGACATCTGATAATATCCTTTTTTTTAAACCCTTGTACTTCGGTGTATTGTCTCATAGGTGGAAGATTGGTAAGGGTGGGCAATGGGGTCAAGTGACTTGCCCAGGGTCACACAGCTGGGAAGTGGCTGAGGCCGGGTTTGAACCTAGGACCTCCCGTCTCTAGACCTGGCTCTCACTCCACTGAGCTACCCAGCTGACCCTGATAACATCCTTTTTAATGAGTGTAGATACCTTTTCCTTTGAGGAAGGAAGGAAGACAAGAAAAAGAAGTTTTGATGAACAGACAAGAATATTTTGACAAACTCATATGATCCTCTGTAAAACAGGAAATGAAATGATCTGCCTAATGCAGAGGCTGAGAGAGAAGTTGTAGATTTGTAATACAGATTATGTAAAGCTAATATTCATGTCAGTCTATGTGTTCTATAATTATGAAGTCGGTTTTTTTATCTAGCTAAAGCCACAGTCCCAAAATAGGAAAATATATGCATATGTATATGCACTGTATAAGTTTATCTACACACACACACACATATATATGTATATGTGTGTATATATATATACATATATATATATACACATTTACATGTATATAGTGTTATGAGAAAATTAAAATTTAAGTATAAGGTAGCAGCCAGGCCTGTCAGGCAAGTGATGGAGAGTTCCAATCATGGAACAGTGAAGTGAAGAGATCTTTTTCTGAGGGAACTCTCTGATTGTAGCTGATGGCAGTTGGGTGCAAACTTAGCTGCTTGAAGTGAAGAGCCCAGAAAAGTGACTATCTCCTGCTGAAGCCATCTGCCCATGGAAAGATCAGGTAGAGCAGTGAATGCATTTCTGCTTGGTGGCCATAACAGACTGGTTCAACTCCCTTTTGTGGATTATTTGCTGTGGATCCTGGAAAGCTGTGAACATCGCTGGAGCCAAAGAGGACCGTGCAGTGAGACAATCCAATCTCCTTCTGACCTAGCAGGCTTGACCTGACAACCTGTGATAGTGTTTTGTAGTTTTTGTCCCACCTTCTAGCCCTGCACTTATCCATTAGACAAATAGTTTTAGATTGACGTTTCCCTCAATACCTAACCCTTAAATTCTTAATAAACTGTTTTACTTTATTTCCTGTGTCCTCCTCAAACCCCAAGAAAGGACCCGCAGAAGATAGGCTTCAGATCTTGTCTTTCCCCAGCTTGAGTGGCGACCAGTAACTGTTAACTGACATTCATCAACCAGTGTGTCCTGGCTGTGTGTGTCACCCTTGTGTTACTCTGTGAAGGCAGTTACATTTATATATATATATATATATATATATATATATCCCATGTTTTATTGATTGTGAAATCTAGTATGATCCACTGACAATAATGAAAATGTCTGTGCAGAGGAACAGAACCATATGATAACATACGGTATTATATAGGAGGAAAAACTCATGCAATAGTTTCTTTAACTTTGACTTCTGCTAATAAAAGAAAAATGGAGTCTGGCACTTTAACAATGAAATTGTTTCATACTCATAGGAAATTGTGAGGCATAAAGCCTCAGCATAGAACCTAAGATTTATTTGAATGTTCTGTAACCTATAATATATTCTAATAATATTCACTCTCCATTATTGCAGATTTTAGGATATGGAATAAACTATAATATTATTTAATAAAACAATAAAATCTCTTACAAAGAGAAAATAATTTTGATGAATTGTATCTTACAGTTGGGGGTCTATCTTTGGAAGAAACAGATTCATAAGACCATATAATAGTAGACCTGAAATTACAACATCCTCTTTTTAGGGATGAGAATATTAAACCTGAAAGGTTATGAGTTGCCCAAGGTCACAGAGTTAGTTAAAACAAAAGCTAGAGCTGGAGACAGAAAATCTGAATGCAATTTATGATTTAAATGTATAATGCAGTGCAAATCTTTCTGAAAATCTTAATTATTTTCCAGTGTAAGTAGTGCACACTTTCCATGCATTATATCCTTGCATGAAGATAATAAGTAGGTTTGACTGATCAAAATTGTGCTGACAAATAAGTGAAAGATATTCAGCAGCCAGTAATTGTACTCATGTAATGTTCATGCTGAGTCATGGGTTGAAGAGTGATATATGAAACTATTAGTGTATCTTTGCAAAGCAGTCTTTTTTCCTCATGCTGATAACCCTAAAGAAAAAATGTAATTCAGCATGAAGGACAAAAATCAATGTGTCAAACATGATGTGTTTTTCCCAAAAATGATGAGAGAGAACAGCTTTTGGAGCACCATATTTATAAAATGAGTAATGTCATTAATTCTTTCTTACACCATATCTCAATCATCTCAATACACACAAATTTAGAGGTTTTAGTAGCATTTGTTTTCTTGACTAAGAAGAATTAATGAACCAGTTTAAAAACAGCACAACATTGAGATATTTTGGTCTTGACCATATCATATACAATCATATAAGGAAAATGTCAAATGTAAAACTGCAATAGCAATTCATGCTATATAGTAAAATATCCAATAATGTGAGGTAAATCTAGTCCCCACCCGATACTGCTTCCTAAAAATCTCCTATTGACATGAACACAGAAAATTACCAAGTGGAACTAACTAATGATTCAGATTGAGGGTTTTCACATTTTTTGTGGGCTATATGTCCCCTTGGAGGTCTATTGAAACCCACATATCCCTTTAAAGAATTATGTGTATTTATATAAGTTACAAATGGAATATTTTAGTTTGAAATAGAGATATCAACAAAGAAACCTTGCTATTAGTTTTAGATGTCATATTTTTCTTAAAGATGTTTAATAACAATTCCAAAACCACAATTTTCTCCCAATTATACGTGGATTTTGTTTGAAGAAAAACTCAAAAATAAACTTACGAACTCATCATTGTGTGTGTTCCTTTCAACAATTTAAATCACAACCCATTCATTTCTGTTCTATCAATGGGACTCATTCATGTATTCCTACAGGCTGTCCAGAATAGGTCTTTATGACATGGTAGGGACTTCCTCACTTTCTCTTGTCATTAGACTATTTTACTGGTAAAACCCAAAGGGAATGCAGATGTAATCCCTCCCTCTGACCACCAGAAAACATCACTTCTTTTAATCATGTAATTATTTTATAGCATACTTAATCATTTTATCCTTGAGAGTTACACATTCGTCATGTGTTGAAACACATACATACCAAACAGATCTTGTCATTGCCCTCTGAGACATATTCATTTGGAATTCTTTATTAGCTGCAGTATCCCATGCATTTCAAGCATACTACCACATCAATAATATATTAGTTTTAAAGATATGGATCCTTGTTTGAGGGGGTCATTAAAGGAGTTCTGCAATTTTCTATAGATAATCTAGCCTACTCTTATTCCTCTTATTTAACTGTAAGCCCAATTCTTTGTTCATTTGCAATATACATAATAAAAATACATAATAAAACACATATGCAGTGTCTATGCAAAACATGAAGTTATCTTGATGATTGTGAGTAAGAATCTGTATAGTCAGTTCATCCACTTTGAATTGTTAGGCCAAACTCTTTTGCATAGTTATGTATCTCTTCTGGAAAGTTCTTAAATGTTCCTGGGCTAGATGCAGCCAATATAATGGCATCCATGAATACCAACATCTGAGAGACCTTACCATCTACAAAGAATTAGATTTGGATCATGCACAAGATCTCAATAATGAACACATCTGATAATCACATTTCCATGTTTTATGTATTGTCCAATATTAATGTGCAACTTGTCAATGAAGAACAATGTTCTTATCTTTCAAGGAATTTTGCATATTTTATGTCTACATGGAAGATATTTGTTATGTGAGAGATTTTAAGGTGATACTTTCCTCTACTTAAACATTTTAAATTATTTTAGTAGCCAACAGAAATAGAGTTAGATCTTGTATACTCAATGTTTTAGATACAAAGATAAAACTGAATTAAAAGAATTCCACCAATTTCTTTATTTGGCTCTGCAAGAAGAAATTGTAAATCAGCTTTCCATTTAACTTCAGCTTCTTTCAGTCTTCATTTCATTTATAGCACTATTGTATAAATTGAATCAGTTCCTCTAGTATCATGTCTATTCTTTAGTCGTAGAATAATACTGTCATAGTTGATTAATATCTATTAACAATATTTATCTATAATTCTCACCCTCTTCTTCATCCATCACAGGCTTGATTATAAAAAAAAACAACTTGTTTTTCTCATAGAAGAAATTGTATATATTCTTTGTTTTTGAGACACATTTAAGCCATATGTATATGTTATTAACTGCTGATTAAGTTTACTTATAACTTTATGTCAGTCATGAGACTGCTTATTTTATTAGATTTCCTTTTTTCTTCTATAATTATAAGTAAAGGACTATATACCATTATGCTTATGTGATTGAATTCCACTGAGAAAACAGTTGGGAAAAGGGAAAAAAAAGAGTAGTTTTCTAGTGGATTGAGTTTTCCCATGGGCAAAGGCCTGAACCAGGAGTTTAATTAGATAAAAACATGTATAGACTATACAATCAGATTGATAGGATAAGCTTCCTGACCACACACTTGACCAAGAAAGTGGAGTTAGCCATCCCTGAGCATCCTAGAGAGCTTGCTGTTACCTCTACATTTCATTTGTTGTTTAGTATGTGATTTCCAAAGTGACTATGCAACTGTCAATAACTAGTGCTTTCTGATGAACAGGAACAGATATCTGTGAAGAAGCAACTCCAGATATAACTTGCTGATTCTATTTTTAATCACTACATTTGATGTTGAGAAAGTTTATCCATTTAGAAATTTATAATATTTTCTCTTTCTAAGATTCCAATCCAAATCATTCTCCACTAATTTCTATAAATCATTCCCCTGTATTTCTTATTTAAAAAGAATTCTTCCATATAAGTTTCTTCCTGGGTTTATTTAATACTTCTACTATGCAAATTTCCTTCTCTACATTAGGTAAAATTTGCCTCCTTTCATTAAGAACCCTAGTTGTTCTTGTTTCCTAAAACGTGACAATTTGTATATAGATATATGAAGAATGATGACCTGGTTTAACATTATCAGCCTATTAGCATAATTAAACACATTAATATCAAATTCACAGAAGGCATATAATTATAGTATTAGAAATGTAAAAATCTTTTATCAACAACTTTCAACAGGGTTGTTGCCAATATCAAATGAGATAATTTTGTAAAGTGCTTTGTAAATCTTAAAGGACTATGTAAATATTTAATGTTATTTTGATTATTATCAAAATAGCACCTTAAAATTCTTTTAATAGGCATTCCCAATACATCTATCAAAATAAAAGAATATTACTTGATATTATTACATGATAATAAACAAGATAAAACATAGGATGTTATTTATATATAATGAATTAAATAATCATTAATAATATAATTATTTAATTATTATTCATAGCTGATTAAATATATAATTAAATGCAATTATTTAATTGTTATAATAAATAATAATTTAATTAATATTATTAATGATATATAATGAATTAAAGATTAGGCACAGGTATGTTAATCAACAGTGCTTGGCTTAGATATCAAGGATGTCCAGTGTAGAGTCCAAATGGAAAGGAGATTTCCTAAATATAGTGGACTCATTCAGCTACTCCTCTTACAGAAGACAATGGGCTTATTATATCCAGTCCTGGAATAATATAGCGTCTACTCTGTAAAATTCATTATCCCTCAGAAGAACTCAAATCAACTATCTAAATAGGGTGAAAAAGGAAATGAAAAATTCTTATTCTACAGACTATGCAGAGTCTTAAGAAGACAGCTCATAAAGATGGCTCATAAGTAAATATGTCTTGTAGAGTAATTGAAAATGAAAAATGATCTGAAATCAGACTTAAACAAGAGGGAAACAGTTAGCTCAGTGGCCTTTAGAAAGTTATTTGGACTTTTAATGGCCACATGTATTCTTAATCTCTTTTTTAAAAACAATATTCTTTGAGTGATGCTACTTGGCCAAGATCCATAAATGACCACATTAAAAAAATCAAACATCATCCATAATGTGATAGAGAAGTATATGCATAAGCTATAAATACTACCAATGAGGAATTGTTCAGCAGAAGTAGTAAGATGGTTATAGATCATAGAATTCCGACCTGGAAGGGGCATTAGATATCGTCTAGAATAACTCCCTGATATTATAGATGAAGAAAATAATGTCCATTGAGGTGCAATGCTTGGAAAGCAAGATTTAGAGTCAAGAAAGTCTCTTCATATACTTATCATTCTCTCTGCTTCAGTTTCTATCTACAAAATATGGATAATAATAACACCTCCATTGTAACATTGTTATAATTAGAAAATGAAATAGTAAATGTAAAGTGTTTAGCATCCCTTAAATGATAAATATTAAGCATTAATTCTTATTACAAAGATTTATCTAAGGTCTCATAGGTAGCAAATGGAATTTGAGCCCAGTTGCTCTGATTCCATATTTAGTACTCCACAAAATGATATCTAAACCAGAATTCCCAGCACATTGATTGGATTCCTACTTAGAAAATTACAATACAACAAAAAATGAATAAAAAATGCAGAGTAGTTACATTGTTTTTATTATTTTAGTTTATTAATGCCTTTTCTATAGGACTTTTCTACATCTCAGACACATCAACTCAGAGATGGCTTGCATCAGGAACTAAGTGATACAATCTTTAAATTTCCACTATGTTTAATTCTTGGCATCTTTAGGGCTTCCTTGGAAAAGCATTATAATGTACAATCTTGAGGCTACTATATCATCTATAAGACTTTTGTAAATCTAATTTCTTACTTCTGAACTAGGTCTTCTAACATTTTTTTCCATTCTGCACTATGCTCACATCATATTGAAATAACATAAGTTATTACTATTGTTAACAATAATAACATTAATATGTTAAGGTTTATGAAGACATTCCTTAAAATTCTGGGATAATCAAGAGTTCAAAAAGTATTATTCTGGTCTTTTTCTACTCCACTATATCCTCCATTCGACTGAAAAATAATAAAGTACAAATTTGAACGTTAGGCTTACTCTTCCTCTTGCTTATAGCATAAATGAAACCCCTTTGTTAAGCTTTTAAGTATCTTTACAACCCAACTTTGATCTGTCTTTTCAACCTTTTAATATATCACTTCCCTTGCTACACTCTATAGTCTAACCAAAATGGCTTCCTTATTGTTTTTCACACATAACACTACATATTTCATTTCATTCCTGTTATTTCCACCTCTCATCATCATAACTAGAACATTCTTACTCATCTATACTTCTTCAAATCGCTTTTTATCTTTAACACTTCTACTAAAACCTTCCTGATCTGTGTGTGTGTGTGTAGTAAATTATTTGGAAAACTATCTGATTTTAATTTTTGTAGATATTCTCTAATTTTATATATATATAATATTTTATAATTCTGTTCTTTTGTCATATATGTATATGTATATCTATAGAAAAAGCATACACACACACACACACACATATATATATATATATATATATATATATATATATATATATATGAGACAGAGAGAGAGAAAGGGATAGAATTTTATTTTTATCTTTGTATCTCCAGTGGCTACCAGAGTCCATAGCATAAAGTAGATATCTAATAAATGATGTTTCATTGATTATTTTCCTTTTATAGCCAAAGAAACTAAGTAACAGAAAAAATAAATAATTCCTCTGCGGCCCAGATGAAGCAGGTTTTGGAAATGTCATTCAAAACCAAAGACTCTCTTACAAAGCCATTATAAAAAAGCAATATTTTCTAATTCTTTATATAAAAAATCCTCATCTAAAAAAGAACAAACATATTATGATTGTTATAACTGAGAAATTTTTAGAGCAACAGATATTATTAAAACAGTCACTTTTGTTCCTAAGAATGAATAACTTTCATATTGCTATACTCCTACGTGGATGATTTGGAATGAAAATTTCAAATGATTTATTCTTTCCCTTTGTTGATAATGATATCCTCTCCTTCAAACCCTTCTTCTTTCCTTAAACAAAGATATTAGACTAAAGGACCATAAAGAGTGAATAACCCTTTTTAAAGGCAAATAAAAGTCATACCTATGAGAGAAATACATGATTGATTCAGGACAAAGAAGTTTTCAGACATAACCAAAAACAGTTAAATATAACTAGTCCAAGGCCAAGATTGAAGTGAGGTTAGAAGAAAATGTCCTAGGGCAGTTAAGTGGCTCATTGGGTACAGATCCAGGATTAGCAACAGGAGGTCCTGGGTTCAAATGTGACCTCAGACACTTCCTAGATGTGTGATTCTGAGCAAGTCGCTTAAACCCAATTGCATAATCCTTACCCTTTTCTATCTTGGAATCAATATTTAGTATTGATTCTACTATGGAAAGTAAAGATTTAAAAAAGAAGAAAATGCCCTTCAAATATGGTACAGTTGAAAAGAGAGCTCATCAAGAAGATAGGAAAGACAGGGTGGATACTGGCTTTGTCAATAATTCATTCTGTGACTTTAGGCAGATTATTTCATTTCTCTGAGAACTATTTTCCTTAAATTTAATGTGGGTATTTGACTAGGTAATATCTAATATCTCTTCTAGTGATTAGCCTCCAGATACATATGTTTGCATAGATAGATAGCTAGATAGAGTCTTGTGGTGTGGCTGAAGATAAAATCCTGACTAACTTTTTTTTTTAATTTTAAACCCTTAACTTCTGTGTATTGACTTATAGGTGGAAGATTGGTAAGGGTAGGCAATGGGGGTCAAGTGACTTGCCCAGGGTCACACAGCTGGGAAGTGTCTGAGGCCGGATTTGAACCTAGGACCTCCCGTCTCTAGGCCTGGCTCTCAATCCACTGAGCTACCCAGCTGCCCCACTGACTAACTTTTATAATAGAAAAGTGATATAAAGAAATGCATAATCCATAAGTCCTCATATTCACATTTCAACCTCAAGTCTCAGAAAAGTTTATTATGCTTTTTAACTGAATTATAAATATGATGATGGATATTAATTCTCTGATACAAAATATTGGACTGAACTAAAACATACTGATAAAATTCAACATCATTTTTAGCCAAAAATAACATTAGTTAATATTATTTAAAACAAAACAATATTTGGCAATATGAAAGAAAACAATACTACCTTCTAAATGTATAAATTGATGATTCTGACAATTTCAAACAAATATACCTTATAATATTAGAGAAACTATAGACGTAAATGATTAATTTTAATAAGAATATATCAGTAAGAAAATGATATAACAGAAATTTAATTGAAAATGATGAAAGGGAAAACATTATAAAAATGAAGGCCAAAAAAGAAGAGAAATCACTATTACGTTTCAGAAATTCTTTCCTGTTTATTCCAACAAAAATTCTATTAAAGAAAGTCTAATGTCACCTTTTTTTAAGGGCCAGGCTTTATATACAAGTATTCTCAGAGATGTTTTTGAAAATGACCAGTAAAAAGATTCTTGTGCTCATGATCCCCAGTTACTTATCATGAGATCTCTCTGTCTCTTTCTCTCTCTCTCTCTCTCTCTCTCTCTATCTATCTATCTCTCCCTCTCTCCCCACTCATCTTCTTTATACCCTCCTTGCCACTGAGTCATCTAGATCAGATCACTGAACCTCTGAAATCCTCAGCGTTACTTAATACATACTCTCCTCCCCTCAACACTTTGCATTCTATCCCTTCCTCTAAGAAACATTATCAAATTAATATTAACATATATTCTGGAAAAGTCATGTCAAATTGTGTATGGTTCCATTCATTACCCTATGACTTTCTAAGGCCATAAAGCTTTTCCATGTGTGTTTTTTCTCTATTAGAATATTAACTTCTTGAGCAAAGGGTTTCTCTTGCTTTCATATTTGTATTTCCAGCACTTATTATAGTACTTGACACATAATTAGGTTATAACAGATTTGTTTCACACGTTCACTAATTGATGAAGAAAATAATTTGTTATGAAAATATTTTTGTACCATTTCCATTTATATATATATACATATATTTATATATATATATATGAAAATTTATTTTCCCGGATTAATGTTGACAATTTTTTAATATTCATTTTCTGATATTTTGCAGACCATATTCTTTGTCTCCCTCATCTCTGAGAAAGCAAGTAATATGATATATATTGCACACTTATTATCATATAATACGCATTTCAAAGTTTGTCATGCTGCAAAATGTTTAAAATGTTTGCATCAATAATCATTCAGTAATTCTATAATTTTTTTCTCTGTTTTTTGTTCTTCCAAGTTTATGGATCATCACTGTATTTGTGTTAAAGAATGAATTTTGTAGAGCTCTTCCTCAACTATTTTTATGAATATTTAATGTAACCTTGGAATTAATTGTTTTTTAAATGTTTGTTAGAATTTACTTGTGAATCAATGTGGCTGAGAAGGCTTTTTTTTCTTAGGGAATTCATTGATGACTTGTTCAATTTCTTTTTCTCGTATGAGATGGTTTAAGTATTCTGTTTTCTCTTTTGTTAATTGGGGTAATTTATATTTCTATAAATATTCATCTATTTCCCTTAGGTTATCAGATTTATTGGCATATAATTAGTCTAAATAATAGTTAATAATTGTACCATTTCCATTCTTTTTTTTAAACCCTTACCTTACATCTTGGAGCCAATACTTCGTATTGGCTCCAACACAGAAGAGTGGTAAGGGTAGGCAATGGGTGTCAAGTGACTTGCCCAGGGTCACACAGCTGGGAAGTGTCTGAGGCCAGATTTGAACCTAGGACCTCCCATCTCTAGGCTTGGTTCTCAATCCACTGAGCTACCCAGCTGCCCCTACCATTTCCATTCTTAATCTGTTAATTACCCTTATTTTCATTTAGTCTTTAAATGTCTTAGGGATAATCTGACACAGTTGAGTCTTACAAATTTTTCTGAACTTTTTTTCATCCCTTATCTCCTTCATATTTTTCTGTAAGGCATTGCTAATTAAAATCTTCTATTATTATTTTTGCAAGATTTTATAAATTATTAGGCTAGTTGATAGTTATTTGGATTCATATCTGTATGTTAAGGTTTAAACAGTAGTTATTAATGGTTAATGTCAATATATATGAAGGTCTCAAATAGAATACACTAGAAAACTATATTTCATCCTGTATCATTCAGATTTTTCATTAGTTGTTTGGATTAAGTCATTCATTTATATATTTATCAAATTTCTATATGAGAATCTAGAACTAACATATTGCATGACAGAATTAGCATATAAAAAGATTATTAATAAAGCAAATAATGGCCTAAATGTAAGTCAGATTGGAAAAAAAAAGTTTGATCTCTTCTTACAACTTCATTGGTATAGGGAGATTCCTGCATGAAAAGCCTTCATCATGTTAGTAATTATTCTATAATTTAGACTTTCTTAGGGCACTGACAGTTTAATGTGGCTTGTTTCCCTGTTACATGACTTAGTCCCTTTTTACTGCTCCAAATCCAGGATCAAGCCTTAAATCTTTTTTTTTTTTTTATTCCCAAAAACGCTGTCAGTTTTTCTGGAATTCCCCTTTCCTCATTTGAAATCTAGATGCAAAGATTCTCTAAAAACAGAGCACCATCCAGGAAATTATCACTTCTCTCCTTATTCATATGACTGACTCCTTCCTTTTGGTGAGTTATATGATTGCAAGTCTTCATGATGCTTCTTGGCTTCCAGTTTGTGAGCTTCATAAGTGAAAGCATAAAAAACGCCTCTGCTCATACTTTTCAAGATTGCCATAACTATCTTCCAGAGAGTTTAAAATGCCAAGACTATATTTTTTCTTTGTAGAAACAAAAGTGGCTCTTAACTTTAAAACAATAATAAATCATTCCTTTGACTTTATCTCTGACATACTAAACTACATAATGAAAAGAGTGATAAAAACAAAACAATTCAAAATGTATACAATCATTTTAATTGCTTATCTTTCTGCTTTTTATAAGATTCTTTGATAGAAATTTGAGTTCAATTTTGTTAAGTCCTTACATATTATTATTATAATTAAAAGAACAAAATCCTGTAAATATATTAATGCTTACATTATTTTTCAAAGTACTTTGTGAGTAGTTTTCAAATTTATTTCGTAGTTCATTGTGTGTATATGCTTATTACCTAGTAAATAATTTCAGAAAACTTGTATTAAAATAAAATCTTAAAGTAGTTTGCTAAATAAATGGAACCTGGAAATCGGAACTTACTCAAATTGTGCTTTTGAATTTGCTGGGCAGAACACTGGGTTTAAGATACTCTTCAGAGTTAGAAATGTCAGAGTTTCAAAGTATGTTAATTGCAGGTTCAAAGAAACTATAATAGAGAATTCTTTGGGTAATGATTTACTTTGGACCTATGATACATAGAGCTTCAGTCCTTGAGATATTCTTATTTAAAACATTAAATCCAATCAATCACTTGACTTTAAAGCCTTACATTTAAATGTGACTTTATAGCCTGGGACACTTCTAACTCAAAAAGCTATTTTCCTCAATCTTCAAATTGCCCCAGCTAATTACTTCAGGTTCCAAATTCATTTGTTTAAGTATCCTCCCATAACAGTCATCATTTTCAGTGTTTAGCCTCCAATTAAGTTAGCTAATTAATTTTAAATGTACCTAAATGTGCTTGCATATCTCTCCTGAATTATTTTTCTTTAGAGGTGGTTCTCTTTCAAATGGTCAATACTGCCAAAATGCCGAAACATTGTCTCTTAGGGAAAAAAAAAAATCTTCCATGAAAACAAAATGTAGACACAACAGAAAAGAATGGGAGGAAATAGAATGGAATTAGAAAACATACACAAACACAGATATGGAAGAGGCTGAGAGAGAGAGACAGAGAAGATATAAATATGCACAATTAGTATATGTAAATGCTATGGGGTATGTGTATCTACATGTGCATATATGTAAGCTTATAATAGGTATTTTACATACTTCTTTCCAAATTTACACTTTGCTTAAAAACCCAAAAGAGAAGTCTCTAAAATAAAAGGCAGACTTGAGAAGAGGAACCATAAGCTTTCAAAGTATAAGAGATACATTTACCTCAAATCTTACCTATGGTGATAATAACAATAATAAAAATAAATAAATAATAAAAATTGTATATCAGGAAAAGGAGAAACATATGTAGGTATAGAATTTTATCTTTTTTTGTTGTTTAGTAGTTTAAGATTTGAGATAATTTTAATACCTTTGGCATCTCCACTACTCTGAGAAACCCTTTAAGTCAACACCTCAATGCTCACAAATCTGTTGCCCAATTTTTCACAGAAAATCTTTTTTCCCACCTGAATCACAGCTAATTAAAAATCAGTAGAGAAATCAGGGGAAAAAATAATTGCCCTTCTAGAAAGAAAGGTTAGCAATTAACATAGAAGTAGTATCTATTCACTAGAACCCACTGATGTCATGTTGAATACAAAAGCAGAAAGTGCTGATAATCTAAGTCAAAGTCAAAGTTTAAGGCCTTGTATTTCCACAATCTGGGAGAGGAATCCATAAGAGAGAAGGAGGCACAATTTAATCTATTTAATCTTACTTGTAAATGTTGCTATGTTATAAGTGAATTTTTGGAAGCAGAATCAGCCCTTAAATTTATCAATTTAAAACATGATTCTGTATGAACGTTGCATAGAAATATGAATGTCATTTCATTTGAATTCTTAAAAAAATAACATTTGCTGGTATTTTCCAATTTTTGAAGTCACTATTAACTACAGTTCTTTGTAATTTCTTTGTAAATATTATTGATACTATTGAATTTTACCTTGTAAGCCAAATTTTAGCTATATAATAAAGAATTAGAGTATGAAAGATTTTATAAATATTTTAAAAATATTAAATCAGACACATTCTTGCCAGATATGTTGCCATTATCATAATAGATTTCACAATTTAATAGGAGATATCTGAAAATTTTGTTTAACATTATTAAAGAAAAATGTTTTATTCTGTTATGGTCACTCATTATTACTAAAATATATCAATAACATGTTATGAAAAGTAGAAAATAACTCAAGATTTAGGGAATTATTAAGAATTTTTGGAAATTAAATTTTTAATTCCCAAATCTTGAAATTACTATATGTTAGAAATTTGAAAGTACATATTTGTTATACACATGATTGTGATTATTTAAAATGTTTTCTTCTCCTTTTATATTTTTATACCTTGAGATGATTTTACTTAATTGAATATCTTACCAAACTTCCTTTTGACATATTTATCTATTGTTTCTTCCCTTTATTTTATGAGTTGGTATTGTTCATAATCTTCTCTCTTAATAAAATTTGACAAATGAGCTTATATTTTAACAGTTACTGTCTTTGGTCATCTACTCTTTCTGTAGGGAACTTAATTAAATTGTTGCTGACTAAGCAATATTTAGGCTTTTTTAGATCTCCAATTTGTTGCAACTTATTTATTTCTACATAATTTTTTATAAGTAGTTTTTCTATTACTTGCATTGTGCATTACTCATTTTATGGCATCAACAAAAATTGGTCAAGATTTAAGGTTTTCCTTCAAAAGATATGCCCTATCATTTTTAAATCTTCATTATTATTTCTTTTAGCTTTATATTATTTATGATTTTTAAGGGATATGTTGTTTGACTATACTCACAAAATCAATTTAAAGATTTATGCATTATTAATAATGTCTATTCTTGATTAAATATAGACAATTTCATTTTAATTATGTTATATAGTATTCTCCATGCTTGGCAACTAAAAATACTTTTCCTGAAGGAAAAAATATCTGATTTAAAAGCATGTAACTATTGCTTAATCCTAGGTTATTTATTTTTTATGCATCTTTTCCCTTACACTTCTCATCATCATCACTGTTACATTTTTACATTGAAGTCAATTTTTAAAAGTCACAAATCGTTTACATGTAGGTGATTTATTTTGGATAGGCTTATCAACAATTTTCAAGTAATTGTTCCATGTATTCATCCTCTGAAATCTATTTTAAATCATGCACAATTTCAAATCATGAGCCCTACAATAATCGATAACCAAATGTCCCATGAAATTAGATTTCTTTTTTATTCTTTTGGCTTCTGTTACAATAATATCAATTCTGCCTACTTCTTCCTTTGCCTATAAAATATATAGCTATGAAGTATTCCATTTAGCAATAGCTACTTTATTTTGGTTTCATTTATAATGAAAATATAAGGTTGATCTGATCAGTATGATACATTTTTCAGTTCCCATTTATATTTCATATATAATATACACATGATAATATAATACATATGATTTGTTATAAATATAAAATAAAATAGACTGTATATACTTATCCAAGAGAAACAAATTCCTATGTTAGTTATGTCCCAAAAATCTATGATTCATTCTTTTTTTCCCCCTCTTTCCCACCTCTGTTCCCTCCCCAAGAATGTAGGTAATATTGTATTGATTGTACATATATTATCATATAACACATATTTCCTGCTTATCATGTTGGAAAATATGACATATTGCTTATACTGGAGAAAAATCTATGGAGGAAATAAAGGGAAGTATGTTTCTATTATTTTTAAACCCTTATATTCCGTCTTGGAATCAATACCATGTATTGTTTTCAAGGCAAAGAGATAAGGGCTAGACAAAGGAACTTAAGTCACTTGTCCAGGGTCACACAGAGGAAGTGTCTGAGACCAAACTTAAACCCAGGACCTCCCAATTCTGCCTGGTATTGGTATTGATTCTAAGATGGAATATAAGTGTTTAAAAATTGTTCTAATACAGTGGATATACTTGTTCTTCATGAGTGTCTTGGAGTTTTCTCAAATCCTTGCATTGTTGATAATAGTTGTAATTCATACTTGATCATCATATGTTATTGTTTTTTCTATGTACACCATTATACTGGTTTTGCTCACTTCACTTTACATACTTCATATGAGTCTTTCCAGGTTTGTTTGTTTTGTGTGTTTGATTATCTTGCCATTTTTAATAGCACAATAATATTCCATTACATTCATATACTACAACTTCTTCAACCATTCCCCACTTGAGGGACATTCCTTCAGTGTCCAGATCTTTGTCCTTGCAAATATAGCTGCTATAAATATTTTAGAACATATAGTTCCCCACCATTTTTATTTGAACAGATTAAGGAAACAAGACTATTTGTGATATTACTGGGTCAAAAAGTATACATATTTTTGTAATTCTTTGAGTACAAATCAAGATTGCTCTCCAAAATGGTTGGATCTGTTCATAGTTCCACCAACAGTGTATTAGTATTTTTCCATATTCCATCCAACATTTGTAATTTTTCTCTTTTATCATTTCAGCCAACATGATAGGTATGAAATGTGTAAGAACATATTTGAAATCATGTCTGTCAAATATTTTCTTACAGATGATATCACAGAGTTGCTTTGATTTGTACTTCTCTAATCAATAGTGATTTAGAGGATTTTAATATACTTATATATAACATTAATTTTACCATTCAAAAACTGTCTTTTGAATATTATTGACTGGGAATGGATCATAGTAATATATTTGACAATGTTCTATATTTACTTAAGATATGAGACCTCTATCTGAGAAACTGTCTATAATTTCCTCCAAACTTATTGATTTCCTTCTAAACTTGGCTACATTAATTTTATTTGTACAAAACCTTTTAAATTTAATATATGTGAGGTTGCTTATTTTACATTTCAATATGAAACATTTAAAAATAATTCTTTTATGTCTTCCATTATTAACATGTACATATATATGTTTAAAATGTTTTACATTATTTACATTTACATAATCATTTATATTATTATACTTATCCCAAATATCTGGCCCCCAGATCCTCTCAAAGTGTCATCCCTATAAAACAAATAGCATTTTAGTAAAAAGAGAAAGAAAAAGGACAGAAAAAAATCAATACAACATATGGATAACTGAAAGTTTTAAATTGTACAATGTAAACACGTGTGGACTTCATACCTCCACAAATGGTTCAATTCAGGATGCCTTCTCATTTTTATTACTTTTTATTCATGCTCAATCTTTAAATTTTTTGTTACATTCACTTTTTACAATTTGTTTTTATAAATTTTGTTTTTTAGATTATATCAGTACAATTTATCAATATTCTTCCTGATATTTTTCAATAAATGTTCTTTCCCTTCCTTCTTTTCTCTCTCCCTAAGAAGGCAAGTTACACTCATTTTTGATTTTTTATAGTAACTTCTTTTTTTTAAATAATTTTTTATTTTTAGAAAAATTTTCCATGGTTACATAATTCAGGTTTTTACTTTACCCTTCACCCCCCCGACCCCCCCCACCCTGCCCCACCATAGCTAACTCATATTTCCACTGATTTTAACATGTTTGGTCAGTCAACACTTTTTTACATATTATTGATAGTTACATTGGTATGGTCTTTTCAGGTTGACATCCCCAATCATGTCCTCATCAACCCAATTGTTCAAGCAGTTGTTTTTCTGCTCTTCTGTGTTTCCACTTCTGTAGTTCTTCCTCTGAATGTGGGTAGTATTCTTCTCTATTGATTTTTTGATGTATAGTTCTCTCCATTTACACTATTTTATTTATTGTAGATATTTTCTTGACTCTGCTCACTTCACTCTACATCAGTTCATGTTGAACTTTTTCCATCCTTCTTTGCATTGCCACATATATTATTTTTTGTAGCATGGTAATTCTATTAAATTAATGTACCACTATTTGGCCATTACCTAAATCAACAGGTATCTACTTTATCTCTAATTCTTTATTACCACAAAAGATGATGTAATAAATCTTTTCCCATAGATATATACTTTGTTCTTATCAATGAAGTAATAGTTTATATTAACTTATAAAATTTTAAGATTTATGTAATCTTTGAAATATATTGTCTCATTTGATTTTCACAAATAATAGTTGTTATTAACACTATTTTACAAAAGGAAAAATCTAGATTCAGAGACACTCCATGATTTTCCAAAGTCACACACTAAGTTTCTGAATCAGAATTTAAATCATCTACATAATACTTCCTTAAAATGTCTTTTATCTAAGAGAAAAACTAAATAACTATGGTAGTAACTACTAAATACTCTCCTAAATGGATATTTATAATTATTCATATATTTTCTTCTCTATAATCTATACTAGTGATGATGGTGAACATTTTAGAGTGCCTAGATTGCAACCCTCATGCGGCATGTGAAAGCCTCCTCTATCCCCCCACCTCTCCCAACTCCCAACCTTACCCCAAAGAAGGGAGGGAGGAAACACTATAATTGGGCTACTGGGCAGAGGGGCAAGATATTCAGGTGCCCGTGTGGAGAGGGGGAGGGGAGCAGCCTACCCTTGCTGGCTTTCTAGTAACAAACTCTGGAGAACTCTGTGCTGGGGCGAGGGCAATAGCACACATGGCCACAGAGAGGGTTCTGAGCGCCTCCTCTAGCATGTGTGCCATAGGTTTTCCACCATAGATCTACACAAATCTATTCTTTACAATATATTAGGTAATATAGGTTTCTCTGTCTCCCTACATTGAGGCACTTATCTGCTAAAAATGGGAATAATATTTTTATGTATTAAAATTTATTAAGGATTCTAATAAAGCATTCATGATGAAACTCCATTGTAACCATATTTTCAATAAAACAGAATTTTGTATAGAGCAATCTATCTTGGGTCTTGTACTGGGAATTTATTTAGTGAAGTACCAAAAAGACTTTGTTATAAAATTATCAGCTCTATAAAATTATCTTACATTATGGGCACTACAGACAATGTTACCTTGACACTACAATGTGTACCATGACTTTAATGGATATTCAATTTTCAATAATTTCTGTTGCCAAAAATGTATTCTAGCTATGAATATAGAAAAAAACTCTAATAAAATTTATTCTTCTCAAGAGAGTCTATATATAAAATATTTTTCCTCTACATTCTCAAACCACAGGACTAATATAACTCCAAGAACAGTGGGGGTAAAAAGACCTCCAACTGCCCATTATCCAATGAATTATTTTCTCTTTGTTCATCCTTGTTTCTTAGTTCTCCTGTGTCATGCTTGCCATTTTTATATTCCAGTTTAACCTATGCCTGTGACTTTTCTGTGGGTAATAGAGTGATTTGTGTTCTGGATGAATTTAAAGGGTGATTTTAGAAACATAAAACATTAGGATTGACGATGCATTTTTGGAAATTGGAAAAGTAGGTCATGAATCTTTCTTGGCTGACTAATATCCCCCACAAACAACCAAAAATAACTAAATAGAATAAAAGTAAAAGTGACAACAACAGATAGTTGGAAGTGAAGCTGAACAGCCTGGGACATTTAGGGAGGAAGCTTTCTTACTACCCTGGATTTAGTGCCACTGCCATAGGACCTGGGGGCAGGAACAAAGCAATCAGAGTGGAATCAATAAAGTAAACCCTTGAGGTCAGGATTAGGAACTTCATCTTATTTGCCTGGATTCCCAAGGATACCATTGGAATCCTCAGGACAGTGTCCCTGGGTATAGGTGTGTTGTTGGGGCCTCCAGTCCAGAGACTCTGGGCCAATAGCTGGGAATTGAAGGAGTGGACACTATTGAGTCTGTGGGTGACAGGCCCTATAGGCAAAATTTTGCTCAGGCCTTACTACTAGTGAACTAAGGACTTTGGGGACCCAAGGAATGCAGAATCAGCACCAATTTTTTTTCCTGGTCTGTGCCAAGAGGAGAAAAGGAGTGAGGAAGAAGGGAACACCAGGGAGAGTGATTACTAATGGACTAGGAGCCCATCAAATGGGGTCACCCCCAGAACAGTGGTGTTCCTGATGCTGCCATAGAAGGAGGCAGACAAGCTGTTTACTGTAGCACTGACAGAATTGTACACTGGCTCTGGTTGGAATAACTGAGTTCATTCATAGATTGGGGCTTAAACAAGAAACCTGGGATTATATCAGAACCTGAACTATAAAAATAGGAACAATTAAATAAGAGCCAGATGAAAGCAAACACAAAAAAATCCTGAAATCCGAGGTAACATATCCCTACACAATAGGAATACTGAGAGTCCAGTAAAAAGACAATAATTAAATTTATTGGTCTGACTGTTAAATTAAATTTAATTAATTGATAAAAAATGAATAAGAAAAAGAGAAAGAAACTAACTATTGATAGCTATTATGGGGACAGAGAAGATCATGGCTCAAACTCAGAAGACAGTGAAGTAAAAATGCCTACTTCAAAAACAGCAAAAAAAATAATAAATGACCACAAGCTCAAAAATAGCTTTTTGAAGAGCTTAGAAAAGGCCACAAAAAATGAGACAAGTTAATGAATAATTAGAAAAAAATTAAGATCAATGAAAGAAAATCAAGGAAATTATGAGGGAAAAGATCACCCAAATGGAAAAAGAGATATAAAACTCTTAGATGAAGATAATGTATTAAGAACTAAAATTGGACAACAAAAAGCTAATGATTTCCTAAGATAATAAGAAATAACAAAGCAAAATCAAAAGAATGATTTAATAGAAGAGAATGTGAAAAATCTTATTACAAATACAAATGACCTGGAAAATAGATCAAGGGAAGACAATATAAGACTAGCTGGACTCCCATAAAGTTATAATCAAAAAAAGAATTTAGATACCATATTCCAATAAACCATTAAGGAAAACTACCTAGAAGTTCTTGAATTAGAAGGTAAAATAGAAAAGGAAAAAATCCACTGATCAGCACCTCAATGGTATCCAAAGATGAAAGTGCACAGGTATATCATTGTCAATTTCCACAGCTCTCAAGTTAAGGAGAAAATACTAAAAGCACAAGATAAAAAATAATACTTTGGAGCTACTGTCAGAATAATGCAAGACTTTGCAGCCATAGTATTAAAAGAATGAAGGCTATGGAACACAACATTTTGTAGAGGAAAAGACCTGGCTTACAACCGAGAATAACATATTAAGCAAAAATGAGAATATAAAAGATAAAAAGGGATATTTAATGAACTAAAGGAGCATAAAATTTGATCTATAAGAAACATAAAAAGACAATGAAAGACTAATCATAAGAAAATCAAATGGTCAAATCGTTCAGCCATTCCCCAGTTGATAGATAGTTCTTTAGTTTCCAGTTCTTTGCCTCCACAAAAAGAGCTACTATAAGTATTTTTGTACATGAAACAGTATTAATTGTTAGGAAATTCTTTCTGAAGCTGGCTCCCTAAAACATCCACATATTGATTCTATTTTTTTGACCTAGAGGCAAAGAAAGTTGAATAAATTTAACTCCTTTTTCATCTGAAATTTGGAGATTATATTCCTAAGTAATCTTCTTTTACATACTAAATATCCCCAGATACTTAAAGCAGTTCTTCACTAATATAGAATCAGACCAACCTTCTTGGTCCTCTGCATGTGTTCTCCAAAGCTAAGAATCTGTAATATTTTAAGAACAGGAAGTGGTACAAGGAGGCATAAAATAAAAAAGTATTCAAAGTGTGATACACTTAATCAGGGGATGTTGACTTATATGAATTCTAGGTCAGGCCTCTTCTGCCTCTTTCTGCCTCTATTTCACTTTATTAAAACAGATCTTAAAGCTACAGTTAGGCCTATTACCATGTTGATTCAACTATAGGTTAAATTTCTCCACATCCCCCAAATCAGGCTCAGATAAAATTAAGGTATAATCAAGCTACCGGTTCTCTCTCTTCTCTCTCCTTCTCTCCTCTCTCCTCTCTCCTCTCTCATTTCTCCCCTTCCTCCTCCTCCTCTTCCTCCTCCTCCTCCTTCTTTCTTTCTCTTTCTCTCTCTCTCTCTCTCTCTCTCTCTCTCTCTCTCTCTTCAAAGAGAGATTCTTACTGTAGCTCAATAGCTTAAGTCTAGCTAAAGGCTGCCAATAATATTCAGCTTAACTGAGCCAAATATATGAAATGTATACATGGTGACATGGCCATGTAAAACTTTGCTACAACATAATTGAGTTGTTTCTTTTTAATTTGTGCAGTTTTCAGCTAAAGGATTTAGGGGTAGAGTTTGTCCAGAAGAGTTTTGGATTTAATATATTATGACAATATTCCCTTGTTGACTTGGATCTTATCTTTTAAAATGCCCATTGAGCTAAAGACTCTTCAATAGTTCCCTTCTCCTGAAGCTCCTGTGAGATGGGTTGGAATACCACACTTGCTTCAACCCTTAAATGAATGTGATTTTTACAAGCTTGGTAATTTACAGATGTGGTCTCTCAGATATGATCACATTATTTATTTACAAAATTTTACTCAGCTTGTCTAACTATGATTCTTGTGCAACATCAATGAACTTTCCCTGATTAACTAAGGCCTGTCAGTGAGAATGTTTGATTGAAAATTTTACACAGTCTAAGTCATGATCTTGCCCCTTAAACCTTTCCTCACTCCTCCCTTCTCAATTGCCATCAAAGGCAACAACATCCTCCCAGTTCCTCAGGCTTACAACCGAGGTGTCAGACTAGACTCCTCACTGTCTCTCCCCATCTCCCTCCATCTTGATAACCCCTTTGTTTTCAGACCTGTTGATTTCACTTTTGCAACAATTTCAGAATGGAATATGTCCTCTTCTCTCTTTTGATGTTGCTACCACTCAGTTGCAGTTCCTCCTTCTGGACTATTGCAAGAATCTGCTGGTGGGTTTCCTTGCCTCGACCCTCTCCCTGGTCTAATTCCTTCTCCATTTAGCTGCTAAAGTAATTTTCCTAAAAACTCATCACCTGCATATTCCACTGTCCTCCAGGATCAAATATAAAATCTTCTGTCCTTCAAAAGCCTTCATTAACTAACTTCCTCCTACCTTTCCAGTCTTATATTTTAGTCCCAGATTTGATCTTTGATCCAGTGACACTGGATGCTAGCTTTTTTTGTGAACAAGTAAGTCCCTCCATCTCTTTCAGCTCAAGGCATACACTCCTCCCCTTGCTCTCTTCTAAAGCTTCTGCTAGTTAGATTCCATGTTCACTATTCATCTGATATTTTTGGAATATTTGACAGTGTTCACCAATTTCTCCTCTTGGATCTTCTCTCTTCTCTCAGTTTCTTTGATACTATCATCTCTTATTTGTTTCTACTTTTTTATTACTTTAATTTTTTTTCTTTTCTCAGAACTTCATCCTTATCGCAATAATTAATGGTAGTCTCTGTGCCTTGTTCTCTTTTTCCTCTATACTATCTCATTTGGTAGTCTCATCTGCTCCAATATATTCAAATATCACCTCTATGCAAATTATGCCCATATCTATATACCCAGCCCCAGTCTCTCTCCTGAGCTATAGTTTTACATTGCAAATTTTTGGATATTTCAAGCAGGATATCCAAGAGACATCCCAAAACCTTTACCAAAATAACATACTACCTTTCTCCCTTGAACTCATACTCCTTCTTAATTTTCCTTTTCTACCAGTGGAAATACACTTTGACTGGGGGCAGGCAGAGTAAGAACGTGAATCATATAACCATGGAAAATTTTTTTCTAAAAATAATTAAATTAAATTTATTTTTCCTTTTCTATTGAAACCACTACCCTTCCAGTCCTCCAGGTTTATTGATTTCCTGTCACCTTTGGCTCCTTATGTAAGCAATCTGTTGTCAGATCTTGCCATTTCTATTCCACAATATATCAGGCACATATTCTCTTCTCTCCACTGAAACAACAATTACCCCCATTCAGGCCTTCATCACTTCTTTCTTAGCCTTCTAAACGGACTCCTAGTCTCTTCTCTTTTCATTCTAATCAATCCTCCACATAGCTGCCAAAGTGATTAATTACTCAACTTGTTATTTAGAGTTTTTCACAGCCTGACCCCTTGTGAGTCTTCTAACAAATAAACACTATGTTATATCTATCTTGCCTTACATAATGTTCCTTACACACAATACTCCATGCATAATTCCAATCATTCTCTATGAAAAGTATTTCTCATATTATGTTCTCAAAAAGAATTATTAGTGCCTCCCCCTCCTTGGCTACCTTCCATCTACTATGTATATATCCTTTATGTATCTATTTATGTGTTAATTGTTCCATCAGAATGTAAGCTAATTGAAAAAGGAGGCTGTTTTTTTTTATTTTGCTTTTTCTTCATACTTATAGCATCTAACATTATAACTGCCCTGTAGTAATTTTTTTACATTTAATTTTTAACTTTATTTTTTCTCAATTACCTGTGAACAAAAATTGTAACATTTTAAAAAATTGATTTCTAAATTCTTTCCCTTTCCTGCTTCTTTTTGAGAAGGTAAACAATTTGGTATAAATTATACATCTGTAATCATCCAAAACATTTCTACATCAGCGACATTGTAAAAGAAAATGCAAACATCATCAAAACCTAAGAATAACAAAGTTTAAAAAAGTATACTTCAATCTACAATCAGACTCCATCAATTATTTCTCTGGAGGTAGATAGTGCTTTTTCTTATAAGTCCATCAGAATTGATCTAAGATCATTGTATAGTTGAGAATAAAGCCATTTACAGTTGATCACCATATAATATTCTTATTACTATGTACAAAGTTCTCCTGGTTTTGTTCATCTCACTTTCCTTCCCTCCATGTGAGTCTTCCTAAGTCATCCAGCTCGTCGTTTCTTATAGAACAATAGATGTTGTTTTTAAGTTATTTCAGTTGTGTCCAACTCTTTGTGCCCCAACTTAGAATTTTTTGGGGGGAAAGATACTGAAGTTATTTGTCTTTTCCTTCTCAAACTCATTTTAATGAGGAAACTGAGGCAAATGGGGTTAAATCACTTGCCCTGGGTCACATAGCTAGTAAGTGTGAGACTATTTTTGAATGTAGGGAGTTCATCTCATTTGCAAAGAATGATAATTTTCTTTCCTCATTGCCTATTACAATTCCTTCATTTTATTTTTCTTGTCTTATTGCTATTGCTGGTATTTTTAGAATAATATTGAATAATATCAATGATAATGGACGTCCTGGCTTCACCCCTGTTCCTATTAGAAAGGTGTCTACCTTATCTTCATTACAAATAATGGTTGCTGATGGATTTAATTGGATGTAATAAATTCTTAATAAATATTGTTGATTTTCACCTACATGATGAAATCTAAATCAATTCTACCTGATTCTAGATATTAACTGCCACCTGAGAAAATTTAAAATTAGATCATTAATATGGAAAGCATGAAAATAATAATTTCAACAAAGAAAATCAGTCACTCAATCAAATATATTATTTCCTTGTTGACAAAGTCACTTTGGTGTTGTTTGGGTTTAAATTTTTAATTTTCCTTATTTTTAACCTTCCACTTTGGTCAGACACCAGGAATAGAGAAAGGCATTTTATTTTATTTTTTGGTAAATTTATCTCATATTATGTGATCATTAGCCAATTTTGTCATCAAACAGAAATTCAAATGAATTAAAATTATACACACATTGTATATGTATGTGTTTATATATATGTATACATAAACATACACACACACACACACAGATATGTGTGTATGTTGGTGGGGGCTTGAGGTGTGCCCCTTGGGTTGGGGAAGGATACCCTTTGCAAGAATGCAAGACTCAAAAATTTAGCTTAAAAATAAAAAGAGAAATTTATTAATTTAGAAAATAATGTTGAATTCATCTAGGAGGACAGCATAGATGGAAAGCTGCCTCCCAGAGGACATCACTTTTGGGGTCTTTATACTCTTTACACAGGCAACACGTGACTTGGAGAGGGTATGTACTTGGGCACAAAGTGGAGTATTGTTCATCTGATTGGGGGTTAGAGTGGGTCTTATCTCCTGAAGACATAGGGGTGGCCCACATAGTTTAGGGGACAAATAGATCTCTTAGATACAACCAGATGGTATCAAAGCATCATCTGGAGGTGTATCTCTGTGTCCATCTCAAAACCTAAAGGACATGCAAGGAGAATAATTCTCCGAGGGACTTTCCCTTTGAGGTAGCGGTCTTATCAGGAGTTGTTGATGTTTTAGGGTTAGTAGTCATAGGGATACAAGGAAGCAAGGGAATTTTCCTGCTTACAGTTTGGCCTGAAATGCTTCTAGAATGTGGGGGTACAACATCCTATGTCATTCTGACTCTAATTCCAATGCTCCTGCCCTCATAGTCTGCCAAAGTTCTAGAGTGCCAATTTCAAAGTATATCAGCAAATTATTAATTCCATAGGTAGTCACAGGAAAACAAAACTGCTAGATTAAAAAATATATAGTTGGGCTTCTCTGGTGGTAGTCATATAGTTTCCCAGAAAAAAAGTGGAATAATTTTCATCTCATGTAAACTTTGTCAAAAGAAAAAAATCTACTGATAAATGGAAAGGATAAAAACTCTCTCCTCCAATCCATTAATCAATATGTATTGAGAATCACTGTATAAAGTAACATAAAAAGCTGGGAAGGGGTCTGAGGAAACTGATCTCAATTCTGCCATTATTTCACCCTATTATCTCTGCTAAGTCACTAACTTGTTGGGCCTCAGGTTCTCTAGATATAAAAAAGGAAAGTTGGACTACATGATTACAAAAGCCCCTTTGTATTCTAGAACAGAATAACAGAGTTTAGTGACTCATAAAGCTTTAATTTCCATGCTAATGTCAGAAAGTGGTAGAGAAGGGGTTATCCTAGGCTAAATGCTTAGCTTTAAGAAGAGATGAAGAAAAGCAAAAATAATCCAGAAGATTAATGGTTATGAGATGAACCTGTTTCTCTCAAAAACAAGGTTTCCCTTAAGCCCAGCCTTACTTATTCTTGAACATTAAATAAGAAGCAAGGAGTCATTTGCTTCCTATACAACACAGAATGTGATTGAAGCATTTAGCAAGCAGCCCAAAAGGAGCTGGAGGAAAGGATTAGATGTCCCTTCTAGTTCTATAATAGTAAGCAAGTAAAGGCTTTTGGAAGTTGTCAATTCACTAGTCAATCAACAAGCATTTAAAGCATTTACTGTGTTCCAGACACAGTTTTAGGCAATGGAAATATAAATGCAAGGCATGAAATAATTCCTACTCTCAAGGAGTGCACATTCTAAAAAGGGATATAGCAAGTACATATAGAAATTTATGCAAAATAAATATTACTCTCCCAGCTGAGAAGAGGTTTGGCTTTAAATAAAACAGTGTTGGGTAGTATTTGATAGCTCCCTGTAGAGATGATAGTTCTATATTTAAAGCTGAGAAGGAAATGAGATTATAAGCAACTGAACCATGTTCTTCTAATTCTGGGTTTCTGGTCATGCCTAGAAATTAGTTTGGAGTTGCTTGGGTCTGGGAGAAACATGATGGTAGTTTTCATTATACTTTCCCCCTTTTCTTCTAAGGAATGAATTATGACTGCCTCCTTATACAGCATTTATGTAAATGAATTCCTCTGTAATGCTTCAGGGAAGAAAGAAGATTCCCCTCTGCAATGGGATGAAAATGGAGAAGGCATTAGTTGTAAGAGTCTAATTATATAAATATACACACATAAAAAACCTACATTCCTGCATTAATTAGCCAAGTCACTCCAAAAAGAGTATTGTAGCCAGGTGAGAGGGGTAGCCAACACTGTGAGAGCCATAAAGGGCTGGGCAGTTACCCAAGAACGCCCTCTGTTGCTGGGCAAAGTGTAAAACCAGCAGGGTGAGTGATTATTACTGCGTGATTTTATATTTGATTAACACCAGTGATTGGTAGGCAGAAGTCTTTAATGATTAAAACTTCAAATATTAAAAAAAACAGTTGATCTCTGGTTCTCTGGCATTTACAGTCTAGTTAGGGAGATAGGAGACACATACATTAAAAGTTAACTAATTCTGAAAGCAATATATGAAAAGGGAAACTGTGTACTACTGAGGAGAAGTGTTTAAACACTTCCCTGTAGGAAGCAGATTAAAATGTAATTGGAAAATAAGTAATGAAATAAATAAAAATACAAGAAAACATAGATAAGGTTGCTATGTGATATTAGAGCCAATATGGATCTACCAAAATCTTTATAAAGGGTTCAGTAGCCCCTATTTCTCTTTGAATTTGACACCCCTGAAACAGAGAATAAATCATATAGGAGTTCTGGAGACAAATAAGTGTGGTCAGTAAAGGCTTCAGGGAGAAGGAATAATTTGAGTTCACTATAAAAAGACATTTAGAACAATTTGGAAAAAAAACATTGATTGCTCATGTGTAGGATGAGCTAGCATAATAAAAATGATCATTCTACCCAAATTAATT